>NC_092868.1:7508926-7517656 GCF_032062135.1 Pyxicephalus adspersus
GTGATCAGAAGGGGATGAATTGGCACAGGGTGATCAGAAGGGGATGAATTGGCACAGAGTGATCAGAAGGGGATAAATTGGCACATGAGTGATCAGAAGGGGAATAATCTTTCAGAATCTTTTTTTTCTAGATTTTCCGCCTTCAAAATTGGGTGTGTCTTATACGCCGGAGCGTCTTATACGCCGAAAAATACGGTATATTATCAAACTTTATCCATCCAGGGTCATTCGTTTCAGTTTATTTCTATTCTTCTGTTTTACAGACTTCTTTGTCTATATATTTTTATTTTACCTTTATATTTGTTTTGCTAATTAGCTTTGTATCCAATGCATTTAAGGAAATATTTTCCTTGCACACTCAAAAGCAAAACACTCTACAGCTGTTCTGCAGGAGCTGAGTTACAGTGCACCAATTATGCCTGGGCTATATTTGAAAGAAATATATATTTACTAGGAAACCTAATGGATCATTGTTTACCTGTGTAAATAATTACCAAAATTACTTCTTCCAAGCTCCAAAAGAATAATATAACAGGTAAACACATTAGGAATCAGGAGCAGCTTTGAAAGTACATTGTAACCTAGTTTTTGTCCACGTCTGGCCTGATCAACAGGGTGTAATAAAGCCTGGACACCCCAGCTCATCTCACCTATGTGAGATTGTTGGATATCACATTTAAAAACCATGGCATTAATAAAAAGGTTGGTCCCACTTTCTGGCTCTAACAGCCTCTCCTCCTCCATGTTACACAGGATTTGTGGTTTATCTTTGGAACTTGTCGCCATTATCCTACGGGCCCTAATAAAGCTCTCATCTCGTCTTTTTATTAAAAGAGTTAATATTTAAGTTGTTTGTTAATAAATGGCCCAAAGGGGCCATTTAACTAAGTTATTGTCTCAGTGTGTGTTTGGGGTAAAGTAGTGGGGGGGGTGGAGTGGAGGCACAGTCATGCTTTTGGCTACCAAATCATAAGCCAATTCTGATGGGACCATACAGGCCTTAGATCTTTTACACAGACAGGATCCCTTGTGTGTCTCTTTTTCCTTCCTTCTGACAGATCAGAAGAGGGGTCAAATAAATAGCGATGTCATCCAGGGAAAAAAAGCAAAATAGTGGCCCAGCCATGGAGTGGGGAGGGTG
The DNA here is from genome assembly GCF_032062135.1 of Pyxicephalus adspersus. Taxonomy (NCBI): domain Eukaryota; kingdom Metazoa; phylum Chordata; class Amphibia; order Anura; family Pyxicephalidae; genus Pyxicephalus; species Pyxicephalus adspersus. The sequence continues at coordinate 7,510,068 of NC_092868.1, forward strand.
GGAGAACAGCTTGAGAAGTCCACAGAGTGGCACAATGACATAGTGGTGAGGTGAAAGCAGCATGATGAGACCACAGAACAGCACAATGACAGAGTCTGGAGGTGGCGGCAGCAACCACAGGACACCACAAAGTGACCCGGTGACGGAGTGGGGCAGTGGGTAGCAACACCAGTACCCGCTGACGAAGGTGGGTGAAAGAAGAAGCACTTGGCGTCTGATATGTGGCACCAGGAGGGGAATTGACTCCGAGGGGCTCTCGCTTCTGGCTCCAAGCGCCCACCGCACGCCGGGTGTGACCCGCTCTGTTAGAATTCGGGTAGACCCGACCCGAAAAACACGGGATTCGACAGCAAAAATTCGGGAGGAAAAAAAAAATTTTTTATTTTTTTTTTCCTAAATTATTTATTTCGTATGTGTTTTTTATTTTAAACTTGTTCTTTTTTTTATTTTTTACAGGTTATCCGACAATGACATAACGTCATTGTGGGATTCCTGGACCGTGAGAACTTTGCGGTCACAGCTAATTGAAAGCAGGTGCCTTCAATTAGCTGTAACCGCAGGCAATACGAGGGCAATAGAGGTTGAATGGAGATACTACCTCCATTCATACCTCTACTGCTCTGTGATTGGCTGAGAAATAGGAAACCCTGATGACAGCTCAAGCATCATCTGGGTTTCCCTTTTCTCAGCCAATCAGGGAGCAGAGCAATCAGCGGATCATCAAGGGAGCAGAGCTGTCAGCATAGTAAAGTTTTGCTTTTCTAAAAGAAAGTAAGTTAAAAAAAAGTTAAATTGCAGAAACACACACATTAATAAAATAATTTTAAATTAAAGCCTTGTCCTTTTTTTACTTATAGTTTAACCCTTTCAGGGAATGAGTAAGGGGATTTATGTACTCCTGTACTCATCCGCCAGGGTGGGGCGGTGGAGATCTGGGAGTCTCCTTATTAAAGGGGGCTTCCAGATTCCAAAGTCCTGCTAAAAATGTTTATAAAAGCCCCAACTGTTTTTAATGGAAGCTTACATAGAAGCTTAAAAACGCTTGAAAAAGCCTCCATTAAATTCAATGGAAGCGTTTTCCCGCGTTTATCCAGCATTTTAATTTTTTAAATGTTGCAAGCAATATAACGTTTAAAAACGTGTGTGAAGGAAACGTCCTGGTGTAGATTATTCCATGGGAATGCAGTCCGTGTAGACTAAAGCTGCATACACACCTCCAGTAATTATCGATAGAAACGACCGATGAACAACTGATTGGCCAAAAAAAAGTGGCCAAGAACGCTAACGAACGAGGATTGTCGTTAGAAATGAATGACCGCCACGGTTGATCTGATTGGCTGACGATCTTTCACTATCTATCGTGTGTACAGTATCGTGATGTTCAGTGATTGTGCATGTTTCTGCAGTACACTTTCTCCTTTACATGTCCCCTGCATCGTTCAAACGATTGTATCTAGTGTGTGGACACTGTTGGTGGATTATATATGATCGATCATATTGTTACAGCATGTACAGAATTGTACACAATATGATTGTTCAAGTATAATCGTGCATAATCATTGATCGGTTGTAATCGTTCATTTTCTAACAATAATTATTGGAAGTGTGTACCTAGCTTTAGCCTAATATTGATGTGACAGGTGCTCTTCATGTGAAGTACAGGGGTATGTAATAGTGTTATGTTTCTTTTTATAATGTATCTTTTTACATCTGTTTGGAGGCTGTAGAAGCTCTAAACAGTGCTGAAAAAAACCCAAATTTTTCCTCCCATTGACTTTGATGGTGTTCGACTTTGACATTCGACCACCCGAATTTTTTTGCTATATTCGAGCGAATAGCTGCCAAATCGAATAGTGAGCTATTCGACCAACACTAATCGCCACCCTTTCTCTATAGGTCAGCTTGAAATGTTTCCAACATTGAACTTTTACATTCCCAGCTTCTAATTTCTCCTCCCAGTTTAATCTAGCATTGTCTTCTCTACCAAATGTACCGCTAAGATCTTGATTTGGATTGAGGCTATCGTGAACTGTGCCAGATGAAAGCCAGGATCACCTTGCAAGGTCCAGAGAGCTTTGCTTTTCTCCAGGTTGATCAGTGACCCTGAAGCTTGGGAGTAATTTCTTATAGCTGCAGATAACATGGCGGCCTCACGAGGAGTGGATATCACAGCAGTCACATCATCAGCATATACTACCATAGTCATAGGAGGGCTATTGGGAATTATCAACCCCTGGAATCCACATTCCTGCAAAGATCTCAGAAAAGGATTGATAGCAAAGACGTACAAAAGTGGGCTCAAGGGGCAACCTTGTTCCACCCCTGCCTCTACCCTAAAAGTGTTGCCTTGCCACCCATTGATGAGGGGGAAGCTCTCAGCTTCTCTGTAGAAACTTTTTAACCAATCTACAAAGAGCTCTGGGATGCCATACTTCAGCAAAGCTGCCCATAGGTAGTCATGGTCCACTCTGTCAAAGGCTTTGGCCTGATCAAGACTGACAATATATTTACCATAGCCAAATACTTTACATCTCTCAAAGATCCCCCTTAATGAGATGACAGCTCCGGAGATGTTCCGTCCTTTCACTGTACCAAACTGACTGCTTGTCATTAGTGATGAGGAAAGACTAACCAGTCTAGAAAACAAAGTTTTAGCTAGAACTTTCCCATCAACTTTTCAAAGGGCTATAGGCCTAATATCAGTTGGTTTCTTGCCCTTTGACAGTAGGACTAAGATGACAATCTCATGGACCGGAGCACCAGATGCTTTCCTAAACAGCTCTTATAAACCTCCACAAGAATAGGAGCCAGAATATCTCTAAATTTCTTATAAAATTTGACAGTTATGCCATCAGGACCCGAAGTCTTCCTTTGGGACAACTTGTCTATGGTCTCTTTGAAATCCACTACCGTTATTGCTGCTGTGAGGGGGGAAAAGTCTAAAGTATTTGTGTCAGGACCTGGAGTTGTTGCCAAGAACTTGGTCATCCTTTCATTATCTAAATCATTTTTCCGGAATAAGACAGCATAGTATGTTTTTACAACTTCTAGGATCCCTGTACGGGAGTCCTGTAAAACCCCATGGGAATCCATGAGACCAGTTATCAGTTTCTTCTCCACTCTATCCCTGCAATTCTCAAAGGGATCTGGTGTTCCCGGGGTCCCATAATCTCTTTCAAACTTTAAGGAGTTGTATTTGCTGTACTGATATTGCTTGATTTCAGATTTTAGCTGGGTTATCTTTTCCCCTGCCACCACCCCATCTGAGTAAAGGGACTTCAACTCTTTCTGTAATCCCAGGTAATGCCTATATTTACTTTTTCCCCTATTGGCTGATAACCTCTTTACCAGAGAAGTGATGTCCTCCTTGACATCTTCCCACCAATCTGAATTACATTCATAGAAGTCCTGCCTATCCATCTGTCTCTGCGGGAGACTTTCTACTTCTTCCTGTACAAGCTGCTCCTCTAAAAGGCTGGAGTTCAATCTCCAGAGTCCCCTACCCATATCCGGCTACTTACCAACCACCAAATAAAAATAAAGGGCAAAATGATCAGAATAAGGCACTAATTTCTCATTCCTATCTGTGACAGTTTCTGTACAACTCACCAGGGCTAGGTCAACTCCTCCATTCACCCGATAAATAAGTGAAACCTGGCATCCTTCCCCAAAGGTGAACACATCCTATAACCCGGTCTGGGAGATGATTTGGCTGAGGACCCCCAGCATCTCCACGTCCTGTTCTTCCTGAGGACCTGTCACTTGTACTAAGGGCCACATTAAAATCCTGAGCTATGATGAATGGAAGAGAACAGATAGGGTTTTACATCATTGAATAGACTGACTCTTTCTGTTATGACTTAACAGTCATAAATATTAATGAACTGGAGTCTTCCTCTAACATCAGATATCTACCCATTGATATTTCTGTCAATCTATGGATTATCACATCCCTTGTATTAAAAAGAATGGCAACCCCTGCATAAGGCTCAGCAGCCAGGGACCAAAATGAGGGTCCGGTCTGCTACTTGGCCTCCACATCACCTAATGATTTCACCGAGGACAGGCGAGGCCCTTGCAGGAAAAACACATCTTCATCCAGGTATCTCAAGTGTTCATATACTGCATGCCTACTTCTTTTAATTTTTATACTGTTCACATTACTGGAAACAATACTTAAAGAGAACTCCACCATCATAGTGCAGAGGAGCAGAACAATTACACTAAACGTGGCAAATCCGAGTCTGAATCCCCATTGCTGGTTTCTATGACTGATTCTTTCATTTCTGGCCCTGGAAAGGATCTTTTCTTGGTAGGTGGATCATCGTCTGACCCGGACTCACATTCTCTTTCTATTCTTTTTAGTTCCTGTTCTAACTCCTAGGGATCAGTGTTGGATCCCGCCAGCACATCATACCTGTTAGAGGCAATGACCCCCCTACTTCTTTGGCACATTTTACTTTCTTTGCCCGTTTCTCTACCACAATCCATTCCCCCTCAGGCTTACGGGTAGATTTATCTTATTTATTTTTCTATTTAGATTGTGTGACTTCACCCTGCACAGAAGGAGATGGCACAGCAGAGGCAGAACTAACAGATGTCAGTGAATCCTGGGATGAATATTCTCCAGGTTGTTCACCTACTAGGTGTGTTCTGGTTTCCTGGACCTCTGGTTGAGGATCTTCTCCGGACAGGATTTTCTCTGACATTAAAGCTTCTTCCTCTAAGACCTCCGAGGCAATAATCAGCTCCTCATCTGCAGGGTCATTACATAGATTGTGATAAGCCTGCGAACATTCTCTATGGAAATGGCCATGTTCACCACACAAGTTACACCGCAGATTCACACAATCTGACCCTGTATGGCCAATTTCACCGCACAGATTGAACTTCTTTACTGTACAAATGTTGGCCAGGTGACCAGATTTGCCACATTTATAGCACAGCATTGGCTGACCGGGATAGAAACAGACACCTCTCTCCCGACCAATAAAAAAGGAATTTGGCAGGTGATAGGTGACATTATTAGATTGTCTAAGCTTCACTGAAACTCTCCAACCCCCTGTCCAGATCCCATCGGCATCTTTATTGGTCAGAGACCAAATCACAATGGCGTCTGAGCCAGATTACAATGCCATAGGGGGGATCCGACTCATCCCAGAATAAGATATTGACATTCACTGTATCTGGCTTTGGGATTGGGATAAAGGTAAACTTGTCCCAGCCTTCTGTATTCCTGAACCTGCTGAACTGAGCCCAGAATTTATCGAAGTTTGACATTAGCTTAAAGCTGAAATCATAACCCCGATTATCTGGGAGGTTAATGACGGCCGCAACATCAGCTGGTACAAAGCCCATCTGGTGACACAACAATTCCCGCACCACATAACGCCTATTGGGTAATTCATCTTTGGGACCTTGATTCCTAAACCTCTACACATTCCTCCTCTTAAATGCTTGCCTCAGGTAGACAGTGCTAGCAAACACTGAAGGGGCCCCGCGGCTCCAAGCGTTCTGAGGGGGTACCGGGCCAAAACCACTACTGGACCATTAAATGTTTGTGGCTGATTTACTAGAGGGGGGAAATCATTTGTCAAATCTGACACTATCTCCTCATTGCCATGATTATCTGAGCTAGCACATTCGGATCCTTGTGAAATGCATTGCAACCCCCTATCAAAAAAATTACCCCCAGCATTATCAGTAATGAGAAACTCCTGACTCCCCACACCATGGATCTCTACATTCTCAAGTGAGTCCATTATCTGGGCTGCACAGCTATCCATTGCTCCCAGCTGAGCAGAATATCCCCTTAATACCTCTGCAGATGTATCTGGTGCAAAAAACAGCCTGCTGGCTGTGATGATAGTGCAGAGTCTATATTTTGCTGCTGAAACTCCCTGGTTACATTGCTATCCTCAGACAGGTCTTTTCGCTGGCAAGAAAATATTGGCTGCTGCAATACAGATTTCCTTACCGATGGCATACTGGTGGTTTCCTCAGTCCCTTGGAAATGATCTTTATCCTTCTCTCTTCTTTGAGTCCCAGTTGTTTCTGGACTGAGTCGATCTTCCCAACCACCAAAGCGAGATCCATAGCCAGTGATTTCAGATTGCTGTCATACAGAGCCTCCTTGGAGGGATTTTCAGCCTTTAATTTATAAATTCCCTCCATCTGGTTCTGGATTGTTCTCTTTGCTTTCCTTAGGGTTTCCATTTCTTTTACAAGGGGCAGAATGTTCTGTGCTAGGCTCAGCCCAGGCTTGCAGGCTGTTACTTTCTGCTCGGTCATGTCTGCCGGGTGTTTGAACGTTGCTGAATCCTCAGATGGACTGGAAGCCATGTCAGTCCCTTTCCCTGGGACGCTGCACTACGCTGCCTCCTTCCCACTAACAGGTGATGGACGAATCTGCGGTGGGTCACTGACCACATCTCAGACTGGATCTTTTTAATGCTGGTTGTATTTGTAGAAATCTGGGAGGATTTGGAGTCCTCGAAGCCACATTTGTTGGCTTTTTAGTACTTTCAGCACTGTTTTTACTTTGCTGGGCTCTGAGGCGGGCTGAGCGCACCTGGCCGGTGAAGATCAAAACTTGTTGCTGCAAATTTTCCTTTATTGTCTTTTGTTCCAAGGAAATCTTCCTTGGTGTCTACGGAATGGCAGCACTGTGCTGGGCCGGTACTGCCCCACCATGACTTCTCTGTGGGGACTCCGAGTCACCCTCTGAACCCTCTGTGGGGTAGGCAAAGCTTTCTGTGTCGTCCCAACACTTCTCTGACCTGACTGTTCCATTACTGGGCTTCCCTGGACACAATTTCCCATCTGCTGTACAGGTTTATCCAATTCATGTTTCATACTATTCTTCACATGACAAACATCTTTATCAGACATTTCACAACTTTCATTCTTATCAATACCTGGAGAATCTGTTGTATGGAATCCATCAGAGTCTGCATCATGTTTAGGCCGAGAAGCCTGGGGCTTTCCTGGGGAACTTCCCCACTCAGGGCAGCCCAACCCTGGGCTAGAGCCAGACATCGGAAAGAGAGGAGCACAGACCAGCATGCAGCTGCTTTCTCGGAAGCCACACCCACAATGACAGAGTCTGGAGATGGCGGCAGCATCAGGAGGCCACAGAGAGGAGCAATGAGAGAGTGTGTAGGTGGCAGCAGCATGAGGAAGACACAGAGTGTGGAGGTGGTCACAGCATCAGGAGACCACAGAATGGCACAATGATATAGCGTGGAGGTTGTGGCAGCATCAGGAGGCCACAGAATGGCACAATGATATAGCGTGGAGGTGGCGGCAGCATTAGGAGGCCACAGAGTGCCACAATGGCAGAGTGTGGAGTTGGCGACAGCCTCAGGAGTCCACAGAGTGGCACAATGACATAGTGTGGAGGTTGCAGCATCAGGAGGCCACATAGTTGCACAATGAAAGAGTGTGGAGGTGGCGGCAGCAGCAGCATCGAGCGGAGACCACAGAGTGGCACATTGACAGAGACTGGAGGTGGTGGAAACCGGAGTAGGCCACAGAGTGGAAGAATGACAGAGTGTGGAGGTGGCGACAGCATCAGTAGGCCACAGAGT
>NC_092868.1:7517692-7536848 GCF_032062135.1 Pyxicephalus adspersus
AAACCGGAGTAGGCCACAGAGTGGAAGAATGACAGAGTGTGGAGGTGGCGACAGCATCAGTAGGCCACAGAGTGGCACAATGACAGAGTCTGGAGGTGGTGGCAGCATCAGTAGGCCACAGAGTGGCACAATGACAGAGTCTGGAGGTGACAGCAGCATGAGTAGGCCACAGAGTGGCACAATGACAGAGACTGGAGGTGGTGGAAACCGGAGTAGGCCACAGAGTGGCACAATCACAGAGTGTGGAGGTGGCAACAGCATCAGGAGGCCACATTGTGGCACAATGATACAGGGTGCAGGTGGCGGCAGCAGCATCAGGAGGAAACCACAGAGTGGCACAATGACAGACTGTGAAGGTGGCGGCAGCAGCAACAACAAGCGGAGACCACAAAGTGGCACAATGACAGAGTGTGGAGTTGGCAACAGTATCAGGAGGCTACAGAGCGGTACAATGACAGAGTGTGGAGGTGGCAGCAGCATGATTAGGCCACAGAGTGGTGCAATGATAGAGCCTGGAGGTGGTGACAGCATCAGGAGGTCACAGAGGGGCAAAATGACAGAGTGTGGAGGTGGAAGCAGCATGAATAAACCACAGAGTGGCACAATGACAGAGTCTGTAGGTGGTGACAGCATCAGGAGGCCACAAAGTGTCTGAGTTGGCATCTGATGTGTGGCATCAGGCGGGTGGCAGTAGTAGCTGAGGCAGGTAGCCAGAACAAACCGGTCTCATTTGTCAAGGTTTGGGTGAGGCGGCATGGATCATCTAAACAGATGCATCAGGCATTGGTGTGTGGGAGTCCTGGCAGATCCACGCCTGAATAATTTCGACAAAAGTCAGTCTCAATATTTTGGACAGGCAAGTTCTTCTTGGGGTAACTATACCCCCGCCGCACTAAACACCCACTCTTATGCCACACTACTGGCCCGGCAGGACAGCTTTTCCAGGGCAAACACTGCCAGTTGTGACCACAAATCCAGTGTGGCTGCCCAGTAGTCCAGCGGATCTTCAATGATGGCTGGCAGGGTGCACTCCAAATATGCCACCACCTGGTGCTTCTGCACTATGTCTAGCTGCTGGTGAGTAGTTTCTTCACTATGTGGGTGACAAAAGCTGCTCATAAGTGACTCTAGACTGTTCCTGCTACCACACCCCTCCCCAGCAGCCATAGCAGTGGAACGTGAGTGCAAAGGGGCCCCCTGGTCACACCTGTGAGAGGATGGACGATGGCGCAGTGGCCAACTGACTACCTAGGATGTCTCTGTAGTAGTACAGTTTGTCCTCCCTCTCAGCCGGTGTAAGAAAGGCCCCCATTTTGGACCGATAGTGAGGGTCCAACAAGGTGCAGAGCCAGAAGTCATCCCTCTGCCGAATGGTAACAATTCGGCTGTCACTACGTAGGCAAGTGAGCATGCGGCAGGCCATTTGTGCAAGTGACTCGGAGGGACTCCTTGCCTCCATCTCCAGTGCATACTGTCACAGTGTGTCTGGGTGCTCTGCGTCGTCTTCCTCATCTCCTTCTTGCTCCTCTGGCTGCTCCTGCTCCTCCTCTCCTGTCACCTGAATAGAAAAACCACGTGTGTGCAACACCTGCACCTCTAATTTTGTTCACCTGCACCGCACCATTCCTGGGAATTTGGGGTTGAAAGTGGGGAAGGGGACAGTATACAGATTTATGAGCATTTTCTAGTTTTGTGACAGGTCTGTATGAATTTGGGGGTGGCACCTCCTTGCTATGCAAGTGGCCCCGGGGGTTCCTAATTTGTTTAATTTTGGTCTTCTAGACACACTAACTTTTTAAACAGAAACCCTGATGTTCAATTTTCACTACTTTTTATAATTATGACCCCCATATTTTGTAATTTATTAACCCCCCTAGCGTTCCAATTCTGTCATTTTTTGATGCAAAAACTGATCCTATTTTTTTACGTAGAAATTTTTGTTTATATTGTGGGCCTGTAATTCTTAGGATTAACTCCCGGGTATAATTAATATATTTATTTAATATATTAGAATCATAAATTATAAAATTATACATAATTATAAATCATTAATATAAAAAATAATGAAATAATAGACCACAACAGTGTAATTTATCAAAAAAAAATTTTTTTATCAAAAATTTCTTACTGAAATTTTCCAAACAAGGGTGCAATATTATTGATAAATAATAATATAAATTATATGCAGATTTTAGAAAAAAAATATTTATTTTTTTAGTAGACATCCCGGGTGCTGCACAAAGCCCAACATCACAGTCAGGACAGTAGAACCTGGTTTCCTTTCGTTTCTTCCTTCCTCTGTCATCAGTCTTTGAGCAGCAAACCACACACATCCTTGTAGGTGCCACCTTTTTCGGGGTTGGTGGGATGTATTCAACGAAGTGACGACCGGTCAGGCGATCTGGGTTGACAGTGATGGAAGCACGACGTCCAGGTCTATTCATAGCCTTTGATGATGTTTGGTGGTTCTTGACTATGGATTCGGAAACTTGCAAAATGAAGTCTGAATGATTCAAAGGCCTCTGACTTTTTTTTTTGTACAGAATGTAGGCATTCCATAGGCACTGCTCAACTAGATGCCTGAAAATCTTCTTGTAATACTTCCTTTGCTGTTTTCTCATCACTGGGTAGAATGTCATGGCTTGGTCAGCTCTGTCCACACCTCCCATGGTGTTATTGTAGTCAATCACCACCTGTGGCTTCATCACTTCTTTCCCACGTTTTGTGCATACCAGAATGGTGGAGGCATCATGGACCGTACTCATCAGGCACACATCTTTTGTGTCACGCCATCTCAGGGCCATCATTTTGCCTTTCTGCCAGGCAACAATTTCTCCTGTCTTCAGCTTCCCTTTTGCAAACAGTGCTGGCAGGTTGCGCCGGTTAGCCCTAACGGTTCCATACGCATCTGTTCTGTGTCGCAGAAGGAACTCATAAAGCTCAGGAGATGTGTAGAAATTGTCAGTTATGACACAATAGCCCTGACCTAGCAATGGCTCAATGGGTGATAGCACTGAAGATGTTGCAAATCCGTAATGGCTGTATCTGGGGTTGAACTGTGTCCCTTTTCCAGTGTACAGTACTGTATTCCAGATGTAGCCAGATGAGGATTCGCACAGCATATAGGTCTTCACGCCAAATCGTTCCCTCTTTGATGCAATGTACTGCACCCAGCTGAGCCTCCCCTTGTAGGCCACTAGACTTTCGTCAATGCTCACATCTCTTTCTGGCACATAGGTTTGCTGGAAATTTTTTAGAAACATTTGAGAAACTTCCCAAATTTTCTTGAGTTTGGGTGCAGGATGGGTAGTTTCATCAAATTCCTCATTGTTTGCGAAGTGCAGGTACTTCATGATGAGGGAAAATCGGTATTCTGGCATGACTGTGCCAAAGAATGGAGTGGCAATCATTTTGTTCCTTGACCAGTACCACTTCTGCACGGGTTTGCCCACAACTCCCTGCAGGATCACCAAGCCCAAAAACAGCCAAATGTCATCCTTGGCCACAGGTTCCCATTTTCTGCTTCTTGCAAACCTCAGGTGTGGAGCACCTTGTTGTTGTCCAGCGTACCTGCATAAAAAAAAAAATAAAAAATGAATTTTAGGATATGTGCTTTTATAGTGTGAAGGTAATATGTTAGCAAAGAGCAGCATATATGTTTGCATAAAAAAAAGCAAAAAATTTCAAAAAGTTAGCAAACACAGAGCAGCATACACGTTGCCATAACAAAATTAAAAAAGTTAGCACAGAGCAGCACACATGTTGGCAAAAAAAAAAAAAAATTAGCAAAAAACTTCAAAAAGTTAGCAAACACAGCAGCACACAACTTCAGGTATGCCAGGGGGTCGTCGCATTCAGCCTCAAATTTCATCCCAGGTGCGCCGGTGAATGGAAATCTTGGCGGTGCTGCCTGGTCCACATCAAGGTCAATAGGACACCATGTGCGCACAGCACTGACCTCAGGTCCAGAATCGTCGCTTAGTTCACTTTCGCTGTCCGATGAAAAATTTCCTGTTCAATCACTATCACTCGATTCCACAATGGACTCGCTATTGCTGCGTTTGAATTCCTCCAAAACAGCGCTTGCGTCGGCGAGATGCCTTTTGGATGCCATGTGGTCTCCAGTAATACGTCAGGAACCATCAAGGTCAAGGACAAAGTGATAAAATGATACCTTCAGGAAGTGATCAAAAAGTCATCAAAAGGTCAGATCAAGGTCAGGGCTAATAGTCGGCAAAATATAAATCAGGCCACTGGGCAATGATGCTTGGTGCACTACAATGTGTATTGATACTTTTATTATGTGTTTTTATGTTTTTTTTTACTGTAATAGTAAAAAATTTACATAGTAAAAATGTAAAAGTAAAAATTTACATAGTAATCTGCTGTTTTTAAATTTCCCGCCCCCAGAATCCATCACTCCACCGCATCACCCGGAAGATGTCACACATCTTGCCGGGTGATGCGGTGGGGATGTCTCCGCCCTGTGCTTCATTCCCCTGCTCGCATCTCCCGGGGGCTGATCTCCGGGTGATGGGAGCAGGAGATGATGAGATCAGCCTCCGGGAGTAGGGGATGTCCCCGCTGCTCACTCTCCTGCTCGCATCACCCGGAGATCAGCCTCCGGGAGATGGGAGCAGCTGTAGTAGATTCAGGGGGTGCTGCCAGCGGGAAATCTCTGCTGGCATCACCCTCTGGATTTACTATTGGTGATCCATCTGCAGTTAGATGCGATGCACCAAGCAGAAATCCTGCATGGTGCATCGCATCTAACTGCAGATGCGTGCATCGGGGTGGTGGTGATTACTCCGTAATCTGCTTTTAAATTTCCTGCCCGGCCACACCCCCCGATGGAAAAGCGCCCCGCCATCACAGTGGGATCATGAGATCGCCGCTGGAACGCGGGGATAAGGTAAGGGGGACCCCCAAAAGTACCGCTTTTTGCAATTTTTCCCACCCCGAGTCACACTCGGGAATACCGCTAGGAGGGTTAATGGTGTGGAGATGAAATTTGGGGCACTGCTAGCTATAAGGGTCCCCTATGTCTCCTGGGTGGGACATACTGATTAGGAAATTTCGGGGGTTGTACTGGGAGAGATGTAAGGCTGCAGTAGATGACACGCTGCATTCATATGCAAAGTGAAAGCGAAACTATCCTGACGATTAAGTCATTGTACACATCCACTGGTATCCTCCCCCTGCCAATTATTTTTCAGGGTAGTTATTTTTGTTAGGACACCATCTTCTCTGTCATGTGGTGTAATAAAAAACTTTAAATCATTCTCTGGTGTAGTGTAATAAAAAACTTTGAGTCTGAGTTGTTACTGTGTTATCCAAAGCAGATCACCGCCTCCATCTTGTGGGCATTTGAACAATGTCATCTCAAAGAAAAGTTGCAAGAGCCAGTAGAAAAAATTGATATTGAAATTTGGCTCCCGGTTAAAGCCATATGTTGAAATTTTGTCGCAGCTGATTAAAGCAGTGAAAAATAAATCTATGAAGGCTGTGAGGAATATCCAGGTAAGGGTCTATCAGGTCTGCGCCTAGGAGATACAGAGGGTTCCCTTGGTGCTGGAGAGGAGGCTCGGAGTGATTTTACAAATGTCTCCGCTTCCTGAGGATCCTTGAACATATGGATTCCTCGATCTGGTGTGAATATTTTAAGTACCGCATGATAAAGCAATGCAAACCTTATATCTTGAGCAATCCTTAATCAGAACCCAAAGCACTTCTATTTAAACAACAGGTAAGGTCACGTTGGGACCCTGGTCACGTGCCCAAATCTCAAGTGCCCAAATTATAAGTGCATGGGAATTAATCCAGGGAATTCCATCACCATCATCATCATCATCCTTCTCTACTAACACCACTGCTGAATGAATTCACCATCTTCATCTGCCTGCAACTAATGTTCATTTATCTCTAATTCTACAGGTATTATAGGATTGGCACCTGAAATACCAGAGACTGAGATTAGACCTGCAGTAGTTAGTAAGTTAGGGTCTATGTGTGTGGCAGGTCATAATAACCAATTTTGAAAAAGGGCGCTGTGCTGTCCTCTGGGATGAGTGTATGTAATGTATTTTCTTTGTGTTATTGTTTGGAATTTTGTTTATTGTGATATTACGCATTAAAGTATGTTCTGTTTTATTTAAAATGGTGTCAGTGCTGCTGTTCCTGTTTGTGACTTCGCTGTATCCTAGAAAGCCCCCGGTACACGGCTTACATCTCTAGAACTCCAATCCCTCTTAAATTGTTTCTCCTGGATCTGTTCTCGGTATCCACCAGTTTATTATGCATAAGTTGATATTGTTCATGCATTTGCTGTTGCTGAGTACAGGTAGTGAGAAGCTCATCCTCTAGGTCACTAACTTGCTGGTGGAAATCATGGATATGTTACTCATGCTTGTTAACTTTATCTATAATGGGCTGCAGATGAACGCCTAGTGCTTCTTTTATATTCTCTAAGAGACTAGGCTGTAGATATTGAGAAACCTCTATGGTAATTGGCTTGTAGGCAGGACATTGGTGTGCTGAATCATTAGCCCTACCTGGGCTTGCTGCAGCCACCATGTGGTCTGCTGAGCTGTCGGCCATCTTGGATGCAGAAGCCTTCCTGGCTGATTGCTTCTGCTGCTGCCACCGTTTGGACTTCTGGGGAGCTGAAATGTACTTATCCATTCGCGCTCTGTCCGCTCCTCTACCCGATGCGAGAGTCGCGGAAGCATGGGGTGCTGTCTGACCGGCACGATACGGTAATGAAACTGGAGCTGCTGCTCACCACTGCTTACCGCATTGGGCGCTGGAACCGAAAGTTGTTTGTGCTTTTAGTTGACCTTGTATAAAGTGAGAAGGACAAGGCTGATGCAACTCAGGGCTCACCCCCTAATGTGAACCTGCTGCCAACCATTCAACCACTTCTACTACCAATCCAAATCAAGACAAGGACATCAAGTTTGGGTCAAATGGCTCTGATAGCTGTTTATTGTTCAAAAACAAACCAAGTTTGAACCATTTCCATAACATTATCAAATAGTTTAATAATATTTTCCTTACTAAAACATAAATAACAAATGTTTTGTGTTGCAGGTCCTTAAAAGCATCCTTCATAGCCACTATACAACCTAGAAACTAAACACTTAATAGTATTGCTCTCAGGTACACCGCACTGCCTCAGAAATTAATTCAGCTTCTTATTTGGATCAACACTACCTTCACTTTACTGACATGGAGACACTCTCACATGGGTTCCCTATTATTACCAAATACTGCCCTTGTGGACCTTGAATTGCTAACTTCCACCAAGTATCCACTAGTTTCTCCCTAGTCCTCTTCCCCTTTCTCCCGTCTTAAGGAGCTATGAAAATATCAAAACGCACTAAGAAATGGGTTTCAGTCGGCAGGTGTAGGCATTCCTAGGTCAGGTGGGGGGTCAGTATGTGGACATTACCTAAGGTAGTATAGATATAGTTTTATTAATATTGCCCAAGATAATGTACACATATGACACTGAGCCACTATGATTAAATAAACAAAACTCAAATGGAAGGGTGGGGAGGGTGAGCAGAGGCAGTCAGTCTTGGGAGAAATGCATTAGGTGATGGTGGACTTCTTCCATTCAAGAAATATGTAACCATAAAATATACTGGAGAAGAGTTTCAGTGCTTTGTACTCAAGGGCCGTGGAAGTCACTCAGGTAATAATATATCCTTTAAACCATACTTTTGAAGTGGACTTCAGTCCAAATGCTCAATATACAACAATATACAATATGTAACAATGTGGAATATGTCATAGCTTTATAAATGCATAAAAACAAAAGTATGTGACAGCAATCTGAACACAATTAGATTTTAAGCTCCCCTGGTGAAGAAACTGTTGAAAGTGCTTGAAACATTTATGTTTTTGCATGAAGTATTTCTAGGTCAATTAAAAAGCAAATCATTTGCATGTCAGTGGTCCTTGTCAAGCATTTCAGACAAATAAGCACATGGTAATGTACATTTACAACTGTCAATGTGAATTTATAACATTGCAAAAAGATTATAAAAAGCAGAAAACTCCTAGTGACTTGAATTTAGTGTGCATGGATCCGTAGTGTTCTCTATGCAACATGAATATGATAGTGCATGTATATTATAGATAATATTTGGAATATCCAGGACATAGCATCCCTAGCACAGAACAGAATTATAGACAGTTTTTAAGGGAATGTGTGATCCTTTATCAACATTCTTTCTTTTAATATTTGTTTTTTTCTTTGTTGCAGGTGATATTATTAGGGATTTTTATATATCAGGCTGTATTAGCTATTGTTCCTATAACTATGATGATTTGCCAGGAAGTAAAGTTTTTGAAGCATCATTGTTCTGCAAATGAAAGAGGATCTACGGCAGATAGCCAAGTTATTAATGCTTTGCCATAATTTAGACATTTGATCTATCTAGATCTCTTTTTTGCACTGTTATTGCTTTTTCATGCATTGTCATTGTAATCACAACATACCAACCATGTTGAAGCTGCAGTGGGTTGATGGGGATAGGGTTGGTTGCTGCCATGTCCTATTATATGGCTTGATATAGCTGTTAATTATAGGATAGGATGACCCATACTTATGTTTCAAGTGCTATACAGGCCAATTTCATAGAAATCTGATTAAGTATTTTTGTTTAAGTATTTCCATACAAGATTCGTGCAACATTTCTCCCAAAAATTTCACATTGAAATGAAATAAATAGAAATAAAAAATATTGAGCAGCCAGTAACCAGTGCAATTGAGATATCAAAATTGGTATGCCAGCCCTTAACAGTGGCACTGCAGAGCACCTGCATTCAGCATTCCAATCCCCATCCTTAACCCGCTTATAATTAACGTACAACACCAAGTGATGGTTGTCATGTTACACATGCATGGTTTGCTTTTCATTATGTGTGTCCCTTCTCTCTTCCCCTAGCTTCTACTTAGTCTCTTGTCTCCTCCCCTCTTCTTCATTCTGTCATCTACTCTCATCTCAGTTGCATGCTCCTGTTAGCTGCTCACAGCATGATTTTTTGACCTAAAGGAACTTTTAAAGGGATTTGGAGTTTGTTTTAGATGTTGTGCTTCCACAGAACACCTGGCAAAGGACTGTAAGGCCATCATTAAATGCATAGAATGCGGTAGTGACAACCACGTTCAAGCCCTTCATCTGTACCAACACAGCACTACTCTGAACAAACGGCAACCTCCACCTCAGTGTTCTCAACATGCACTGCAGTATGTGGGGAAGGACTTTGTGGGAAATCCTGTGCTAAGATATGCTTGGTTCGTGTATACAGAAAGGACAAACCTGAAAAGGCTGTAAGATTGTATACCATTCTCGACGACCAGAGTAACCAATCTCTAGCAAGTACAAAGTTTTTTGATCTCTGAGACATAGCAGGAGGTGCTCTACCTTATACCCTAGGTACTTGTGCAGGCATTACAGAAGTCTGGGGTAGAAGAGCCAGTGATCTTGTAATTACTCCTCTCAACGGCAACTTCGAAATACCCTTGCCTACTATCATTGAGTGTAACCAGATTCCAACTAACAAAGATGAGATTCCCACTCCTGAAGCTGCCTTGCACCATGCTCACTTGAAGGACATAGCTGATCAAATACCAGCCTTTGAGGAAAATGCTGATATCCTGTTGCTACTTGGGAGAGACATCCTAAGGGTGCACAAGGTGCGCCATCAAATCAATGGCCCACATGATGCACCTTACGCCCAGCGTCTGGATCTGGGCTGGGTCATTATTGGCAACGTCTGTCTTAGCAATGCCAGGAAACCTCTCTCGGTTACTTCCTTTAAAACACATGTACTGCCCAATGGACGCACTACTTGCCTTCCAAGACAACAACATCACTATAGTGTGAAAGAAAGGCTGTGTGACAAAGGTATGCCGGAGCGCATCATACTAGATGATAGGAAAGCATTTATCTTTCGGGATGACAACATTGGTAACACAGTGTTTGAAGTAACCACAAAAGAGAATGAGTTAGCAGCCACTATGGAAGACAAGGAATTCTTGAGAATCATGAGTAAAGAGTTCTTTCAAGATGATTCTAACAGCTGGGTGGCGCCACTACCATTCCGCACGCCAAGGAAGAGAATTCCAAATATTAGACAATACGCAGATTCACGGTTCATCGCTTTAGACCTCAACCGGAAACCGGAGATGAAGAAACATTTTGTCGACTTTATGCAGAAGGTGTTTGAGAGAGATCATGCTGAACCTGCACCCCCTCTTACACAAGGAGAAGAATGCTGGTACCTCCCGTGTTTTGGTGTCTACCATCCTCGTAAGCCTGTCCAGATTAGAGTGGTCTTTGACTCAAGCGCTCGTTATGAAGGCGTTTCCCTCAATGACAATCTTCTTTCTGGACCCAATCTGAACAACAACCTCTTAGGAGTCCTACTCCGCCTTAGACAAGAGCCAATTGCCGTTATGGCTGACATTCAACAAATGTTTCATTGTTTCATCGTCCGTGACGATAACAGAAACTTCCTCAGGTTCAGATGGTATCGCAACAATGATGTCAACAACAAGGTCATAGGCTACCGGATGAAAGTTCACGTGTTCGGCAATAGCCCTTCCCCCGCAGTTGCCATTTATGGACTGAGAAAAACTGCCCAAGAAGGAGAACAGGAGTTTGGGACAGATGCACATCAGTTTGTAGAAAGGAACTTCTACGTGGATGACGGTCCTCACAGCATGATTTTTTGACCTATCCATCTGTTCATCGGTGTATGATCTGCACAGTTTGGAATAAACTTCTTCAAGATCTACAAGGTGTCCTTTGGATTGAGTCACTGTCAGCCAATTCACCTAGGACTGCAGTTATAGCCATCTCATCATAACTGTAAGTTACAGAGATCACATTGTAGTGCTTAGACTGGAGAGGCAGAACAATGGTTAATGACCCGAAGGCCTTTATTCATCCCTTCTGCCTTCAAGCACCTGCAAAAAATTGTCAAAAATTGCAATTGCCACAACACTGACCCATCTTCATGCAACAAATAAGGGCCCCCCTTTTTTGGTCTTGCCATCAAAAATTCTCCAACTGATGCCACCATCCACACTAGGCCGGACCATAGTAAATCCCTTCCCCCACCTGATCTGTTTTAGATCCTGTAATTCGTATACTCATCTGATACCCTGACCACCCCATGTCTTCCATTTGCAATCCCCCTTCTCTTCCCACTGCTGGACTCATCAATTCTCCTATTCCCAAAATCCAATTCCCCAAAAAAAGACAAACGCCACTCTAAACAGTAGAACCTTCCACTGTGAACAACAAACTTCATTCAACCGTCCCAACGCTGCCACCAATAAGGGAAAAGACACCAGCCTCCTTTTATCCAGCATATGGCTATCCACCCTCTACCGCTTTACTGCCTGTCCCACTAGAAATTCTTTAGTTAAATCCTTCATACCCAACAAATTTAAGAGAAAAGCCACCCAACATTTTATTTTGTTAAGCACTCCCACTGACAAACAAAGACTGTATCAACATGCACAGGAACTCTTCTTCTTGAGGAGCTCCTCCACACTCCCCACAAAATCTTTATCACTCCACCCTACCATAGCATATGATGCCCAAGTGGCCCTACTCACAGACCGCTTAATTATAATAGCTATGAGTCCAACACTATCTTCCACAATTTGCTGAGACAAAGCACGCCCTGCTGATCCGCTCCTGGTGCCACCCAAAGGAAAACCTCCCACTGAAAGAGAGACAAAGAATCAGCAATTATAGTATTGGTACCTGGACAGCACAAACAGCACAATTCTATTATAGACAAAGTAATACCAGGTACCAGCAATAACCACCCTCAATTCCCTGTTCAACCAAATGAAATGTGTTGGGCAACTAACTTTAACAGCTGCCAATCTCCTCACAAGGATGCGCTCCATCAGCATAATCCTACAGGCAAAATTCCACTTGCCCAATAGGAACTGAAGCTCCCGCAGTTTAATTTTTTTCCATTCACTCACCATAGTCACCTCCTCCTGCAATGCCTGCAGCTTGTCCACTGGCAGCCTGCATTACATCGCCTCTGTGTCTGTGGTGATCCCCCAAAACACTATCTTCTCTGCGGACCCTTCAGTCTTATGCTCCACCAGTGATTCTAAAAACTTTTTCCTACTCTTCCCATATCTACTTCCTTTTCCAGCTTCAATGATACTACCTCAGGCTTCAGGTTCAGGTTTATCACTATTGACAGCGTTTTGTCCATGCAGCTTGGAAAATGAAAACCCATCATAAACCCCTCTTTAGCAGCCATGCTGCGGGCCTATTCGTGTGTCTATTTAGGAAGGGTCGACCATCACCCGGCGTCCTCACTCTTTCCAGCATAATCCATGCCACACCCCTAACTTGCTTAAAACATCTTGTTGCGTTATGCATCTGCACTCCGCACTCCGCATACTAATACTTGAAACAGCAAGTCCTGCAAAATTTATACACCTCTTTGTTAAACGCCCACTATTTCTTTTGGAAGGCCAGGGACCCAAAAGGATGCAGGCCACCAGCCCTCAAAAAGTCTGATCCGCTGACCTAAGAGGCGTCATCCTTTTCACCCGTAAACTGACATCTTTGTGCTTCCAGCAAATGGATGGCCTGAACTCCTTCTGCTGGCAAAACTGCTGATCGTACCACAGCCAAGCCACACCCTGTTTGTCTCCCTATATGCGCCTTGTCACCCAACATATTAGCAAAGATGGCAAATGCTTGCAACCAATAGGCAAATGTGCCAGGTATCATCCGACAACGCTTTGCCTTCTCCTCACCCTTTTTCCACTCAGTCTATCCAAGTTAAGACACTCTAGCAGCAACAGCATAAAGATATCAATAAACTCACCTCTTCAAATCTGTTTTATGACCTCCTGCTAAAGGTGCGCCCCCAGGGACCCTTCAGAACACACGTAGACCTCACCACTAGCTGCATCACCTACCCCTGCTTGTACTGGCACCTGCAATCCTCCACTCCTTCCCCAATATCCTTGACCCTACTAAACCTTTCTCTCACCCTATGCCCCATGGCACTCACCCAGGCCATTAGGGCCAGTGGACCCTCCAGTTGCTGTGCCCTGCGCCACTCTGCCACCATCCCAGTCTACCATTACCTGCAGACACTTCACCCTCTGACCAGGCATCTTCAGGCGCATGCCTGAGCCCCTCCCAGGCCTTAGAGGCCAGGAAACCACAGACCACCATGCCATTCTCCTCCATACTGTTCCTCTCTTCTCCTTCCTCCAGCAGGGTCGACATCACCAGGGAATAGCGGCACTGGTCCCCACTACAGCTAGCCCCACCCCCCAAACAGGAAGATATAAGGATCTCTATTTCTGTCTCTTGCTTCACCCCTGCTCTCTGTGCCCTGCATATTCCCAGCATATATCTTTAACCTGCACAGCTGTGCAGGCAAATTGGGCTTCTGACCCTATGCCCTCTGCTGTGGGTACCATCTTCTTGGAGCCAGTTTGGCAGAGTCTTGCAGCCGCGCCCCTCACGGGTGCCCGTTATACCTGCTGACACCTCCACCCTGTTGGCGGAGACCCGCGGCTCATATGCAGCCACTGGGGGACCGACTCTCTCCCCCTTAACATATGACAGGAGCCACACAGCATCTTCCCCTGCAGCAGAGTCCCAGCTCTGCCCCTCTCACCAGTATTGTTCTGGGGCCAGCTGCTCCCACCGTTTCTCCAAAATTCTTCTTGGCTGTTTGCCCCCGCAGCAGGCAGTCTAGGTGCAGGTGTCCTGGAATGGGAGGCAGACTGTGCAGAATTTCGCCTCCCCCCTCCCAACCTTGGGCTCCGGCAAGGATTTCTCCCAGCTGCAGCAGCTTCAGCCTCAGACATATGGCTGCTCTGCATGCAATAGAGGGTCATTTAAGGGACTCCTGATCCAGCGCCAGGCCCTAGGGGGTTCAGGGGCCAAGCGCACTAGAGGCCAAGACCTCTGAGGCCACAGAGGTAGTAACCTCTTCTATTATCTCCCACAGGAAAATTGGGTACACAGACAGCATAAGAGAGACAGATAGAGACACAGACATGCACTACCACCTCACTTCCAAGAGCAGGGATTCCTTACTCTCCCGGTTGTCAGAAGAGGCCATTGGCTGAGACGAACATCTTACTGTGTCAAAGAGCTTCCAGCTGTACATTTTTCTCAGGTTAGCAGCTTCCAGCTTATACAGAGATTGAACAGTCTGTATCTCTCAAAACTGTGCAGTTGAAAGGCCTGAATTCTCCCTCTATTAGCCATGGTGCCCTAGGCCACAGTCCTAATTATTTATTGCCAACTATAAGGCCAGCATGAAATATATTCTGGGAAAATTCTGGCTCACATTTTAGTGTAACTCTCTGTTAGGAAAACAACTTATTGGGAAATCTAAAATTACTTTCAAGATATGAAAGGTAAGATAAAACATAACATTTAGAATATAAGATAGTACACTCTAGCTATAGCAGGTCTGCAAAAACGGGCTGATTTATAATGAACCAATCAAAAGCCTGGGGCAATATCTGGAAAAACTGTAGTAACCAGTATGGGGTGACTAGGGGTTTCAAAGCCAATTATTATTGTTTTTATTGAACGGTATTTATATAGCGCCAACATATCATGCAGCGCTGTATAATAAATAGGGGTTGCAAATGACAGACAGATACAGACTGTGACACAGGAGGAAGAGGGGGCCCTGTCCAGAAGAGCTTGCAATCTAAGAAGAGGAGGAAGTAGCACACACTAGGGGATTGGGGATATGGAATACTGGGTAAGTTGTGAGGGTTTTAAGTGTCAGAAGAAGATGGGTGGGCAAGTATAAAAAGATGGATTTTTAGTGCACGCTGAATAGGTCGAGGAAGACCATTCCAGAGAGTCAGAGCAGCTCTAGAAAATTCTTGCAAGCCTTACGAAAATAAGATGTAGGGATCTTGCACCCTCATCCGTAACCCGCAATAGGGTTTTTGTTCAGTTTCTTTCTATTATGAACGGACAACTGTCTACTGGTACATGGATGGGGGTTGCTGATAAAGACTTCAATAGTATGTTTTAAAATATATTTTACAGAAATGGTAGATGGTAGCCTATCTGATAAATGCTATACAGTGATTGCTGGAGTGCATGTAATCAATAAAAGAAATACCAAAAACATGGAAATCTGCATACTGTCATGAAATGTGTTTAACAAAGACAAAATTAGGGGGGAAAAAAATCGCACAATAAATGGTATCTCTACCTACACAGAATTGCTAGCTCACATTAACACTTCTAACACAAACTAACAATTTTGTACAATTTATAGAAAGGAGACGGGGTTTTACGTCCCTTTAAATTATTGGCTCTTGTGACAAAGACAACAAACTGTTTTAAACTGCTTTCGGGCCACTGGTCCTCCTTTTAAAGACAAGATTCCATTTTGGGACATTCTCTAGATCAGCGGGAATGTTCTTGTGGACACTGGGCTAACATCAGCGGGACAAAAGTGTTATGATCATCTGATCCAACAGATGTCACTATAGCTTCATCCTCTGTATTTGATGTAAGCTTTTAGTTTAATCAGTGCATCTCTTCCCAGCAGGACAAAAAGAAAAGGGTTTTAATAACTGGGCCTATGGTTATGGGGTCTCCGCAATATCTTTGAGTGAGATAATGTACACCCCCATTCCACTGCATTTATTGATCCACTAACGTTTAGATTAGGGGCATCTGATGTCTTAAGAATGGAGTGGCCATCACCGGTGACTACCAGAAATTCAGTTTTATGAAATGACCAAGAAATGAAAGGGCCAAGTGGACAAAGGCATTCCCCCATTATTTTGGAGATAACTGGTACCACTGGAAGCCCTCTCAATCAATCCTCCTACTGATCCTTCTCTCTTGGGACTCTGAAGGGACTCTTAGTTTACTGATTTTTTTTTTAACTTTGGCTGTTAAGGAAAGTTCCACTTTGGGTAACCCTGTTTTTGATCTCTCCAAAGTTTCTAGAAAAGCCATGATAAACAGCACAGCACAGAGAAAATTCAAAATACACTTGACCTTGTATATCTCCTAGGTCTAAAAACCTGATTTATCCGTATGGTTTCTCATGAAGACAAGGCATGCAGGACATGTTCTTCAGTTAACAGATGGTGACACTGGCCCATTGGCCCTGATTCATCAATGAAATCCGTGCTCGCTGGACACGCGTACGTTTGCGCTTCCAGCGAGCCGGTTTCCCGCGGTCCGGAGTCCAGTGCGCTCGTACACTCGCCCCCTCACTGCCAGCTGGATTCCTGCCTTGATAATAATGAGCAATAGGTGTCTGCCAATTAGGGCGATTAGATTTCAACTGTGCGATTAAGGAGGATCTGTTAAGCTGTCAATGGTGAGATCATAGCAATTAATTAGCGCACGCCTGTTCTCTTTTCTGTGCATATCTACAGTTGACCTGTAATGGACTGTAGATACGCACAGAAAAGAGAGCAGGTGTGCGCTAATTAATTGCTATGATCTCACCATTGACAGCTTAACAGATCCTCCTTAATTGCGCAGCTGAAATCTAATCGCCTTAATTGGCAGATTCGCCACCCCTATTGCTCATTATTATCAAGGCAGGAAGTAAAATAAAACACATACAAATTAAATTCATTTAAGAATAATTTTTATTTTAAACTTTTTTCCCGAATTTTTGCAGTTGAATCCCATGTTTTTTGGGTTGGGTCTATCCGAATTTGAACAGCCATATTCGTGTCGAATAGAAGGTCAACCCGAATTCGAACATCAACACTAGTTATAACTGTTTCTCTGTAGCATTTTAATGCTGTTGACTTTATCCTGGTTTGGTATTCATACCATCAGAAAAGAAAAGATATCTGTATTTTTTACAAAAATATACAAAAAATTACCACAGTTCCCAAAGTTCACAGTTCTATAGATCCCACAAGGGCCAGCCGAAGTGAACATGTTTCCGTGTAAGCATTGTTACAATTATATACTTGTGCTGTCAGTAGGGATGAGCGAGCGAGGTTTGTAAGTTCCATCTTACTGAACATTTAAGCAAGGACGGCCTTGTGATTCACCATAAGGTTTTGTTCTCGCCGAACAAACGAGGGAAAATGCAGGGGCAGAAATGGCGACTTTTTCCGGCGCGAATGACATGGCTGGGAGGAAATCATTTGCTCCCAGAATGCACAGCAAGGCCCAGCAGGCCAATCAGAAGAGATCTCAGAATGGGTAAATAAATATAAAGGGAAGGAGGGAGGGGTTAGTCACTCCATCTTGTGTTCTGTGTGAGGGAGAGAAGCAGTGAGAGAAGTGCATTGTGACAGGGACAAGTTAGGAGCCTTCTGTACATCTTGAAATATACAGTTTGTGCAGTTTTTGTTGCTACCTCTTGCTATTTATCAGAAAAAGGCAGAAACATTTCTGTCTTACTGTCCCCAAAAAATAAAGATATTTCAGTCTAATACCTATTGCAATCATTCACAAAAGCCATAATTTTTTTTTTTAAATACAAATATTTTATTCTGATAGTATTTGATATTTATCAAAAAATGTCTGTATTTCTCTTTACCTTTACTCTTTACTCTTTACTTACTTTACTTACTTATTTACCATACATTGCAAAATACAAATTACAGATTGTATCACAGTCTGTATTGAAAGTGTATCCCCATTTGGTTAGGTGCACAATATTGATTGGATTCGTAATATTCTTTTATAATCTCTGAATAATTACAATTAATCACCTGGTCCGAAACACCATTTAGCACCAAACTACCCTTTCTCACAATGACAGCTGGAGATTAAAAACATGCAAAACCACTATTTTGGTTTTATCTTTATGATATTCCTGGGCATTAGCCAAAACCAGGCTTCAGTTCTTTTTGGTCAAAAGTTTCAGCAATTATACCAGGTCTTGAAATCCTCTGAGGAAGCCCTGCATGGTGAAACGCGTCAGTTAGAGACAAGATCTTGCTGCTACCAAATGTTGTTTTAATGTGTTTTGATTACTCTATAATCTTTAGAACAGTGACCCCGTGCTGGCCAAGGTCTACTGCAGGAGAATTTAGGAGGTTTATTTTATAGGATTAATAATAAATAAAATGACTTTTTTTTTTTTTAAAAAAAGCATGTCTTTCCCTTTCTCTCGTTATCTACTAGCTATGGTCAAAGAAAATTTAGAGTGTAGGGAAACGCAGGTCATGAATCAGGTAGTGTAGGGGTCTTTCCGTACCTAGGCAGAAAGGAAACAAGTACAAGGTTCAGTGGTGGGTAGGGTTTAGGGTTGGCAATTTGGGGTCCTTAAAGGCAGTCATTTTAGGAGAGCCCATCTATGGTATGGAAGTCCTATAAGTGGTAATGTATTGTTAGAAGGTGGTGAAGGGCAACTGGAAGCAATAATATCATAAAGATAGCAGACCTTTTTATGTAGTAAATTTATCTGGGTTTAGAGCCTTTAGGGAATTGGAATGTTATGTATGTTATTTTTTTATCGGGTTATTTGAGTTGGTTGTGTTAGGTAATAAAGGCGTGTTTTGAAATAAATGGCAGTAATATGAAATATGCAGTATTGTCTCCTTATTAAAGGATGGGAGTTGGGTCAAGGGAAGAAGTTTGTATGGTAGGATGGAGTAAGGGGGTGATCCCCTGGGCTACATAAGTCATGCATAGTCATTTCACCAGCTGTCATGTGTCATGTTATTAGTCATATAGTAATTTTTCATTACCATGTCCTAATAATGAATAGGGGGAAAGCTAGTTAATCTACCAATATGTTTTGTTTTTTGGGCATTTTATGGCAATGTAGGAAGAAACCCACACAAACACAGGAGAACATTCAAACAGCATAATAATTATAACTTCTCCAAGACACCAGTTCTCCAAAGTCACAACACCCTTTAATTAAAGTCCGCAACTTTAATTAAAGCCATTGCTTGCATAACACAGTTAATAATATTATTTATTTATATGGCTTCTGCCAAGTATTCTGACGTAATGAGGCTCTCAGAAATATATAAATATCAATGCATGGTTATCCATCAGACCGACCAGTACACCAAGGAGTGACGACGTCTCTATCATCTCATCCTAAAAATCTAAATTCTGGTTTCCATAATCATGAACTGCATCCTTGTCCTTTTAATCTT
>NC_092868.1:7539028-7568608 GCF_032062135.1 Pyxicephalus adspersus
GGGACCCAGCAAGAACATCCAGGCAACCCAACTCATAAGGTTGCCATAATAGATACTAAATATCAGATTTGTGTGTGCCCAGAAAACCTTATCAGTGAAAAGTTAGATATTGGTTCTAGAATCATTCCCCTCTTTCTAAAATGATTCTCATGATGTGTTGGGCATTTTGCGGAAGCAGTAACATGTACATACACTAGGTGTATGTTTAAAAGAACATGTACTATACAAAGGGGGTATTTTTCATTCTTTTGGGTACAAAAAGAAATCCTACATGGTAAAACTCATTTTGTTTTAGGGCTAAGTTCTTCCATAGTTCAGTACATACATGTACACAGCAGGTAATAATAAAATAATTGTTATACTGGTATTACTGGGGGGAAGGGGAGCAGCTTTGAAGCCAAGGGGGTTCAATTTTTTACTTTTCCTCCAATAGGATCACTTTCTTTCCTTTTCTGATTCTTTTCCTGAAATAACATATGATGAACATTGTAGGTAGAGCCCTGAAAGTTGAAAGCAGGCAACAGCATGGAAAAGTAAGACCTGATGCTGAAGGGAGTAATGTAATCAATTTACAACTGCAATACTCTCCATGGGGGGTCAGACTGGGTTGCCGCACTGTTATATGATCTTTAATGGATTTTCCACCTGGTCATAGGTTTTTCCAAAGGAGGAGGGGATCATAGCTACAATTTTGTCATGACCATAAGATATATTATTATACATTCCAATGACTTTCTGTGTTTTGTTCTTTATTTAGGGAATGATACAAGAATTGGAGTTGGGAAGAGATGCATACCCCTTGCTGACGGGAAAATTATGTGTAATACAACAGTAACTGTTACTGTACTTGATTATCATCATCTGGTGTACACAGAATGCTGTGACACTGACAATTGTAATAAGCACGGGATCAAACGTAAGTATGATATTTCTAAGCATGAGAGTCTGAAAACAAGTCAGTACAGTTTATATACATTTCCTGCTAAAATAAATGTAGTTCTCTTTGGAAAATTCTGTAATCCAACAATCTCTGCTAGACACTTTAACCACGTCCTTTTTAATGGTAAATACAGACTCGCTAGTGAATGAGCAGCAGCTCATAAATGAGCCAGTATTTTGGTTCTATCAGAAATGTAAAAGAAGGGGAAAGAATAAAGGACGGCTTTTTATGGCAAAATAGTCATGATTATTTTAGTTTGCTCATCATGTTGTGTAATCAAAGATTTTTCAACTGTATTAATTACTGATTAATTCTTAGTTTTTCTAAGCTGGGTAGAAAGTCTAACAATTGTAGATTCATGGTTAATCATTAATGATAAGATAAAAATAAAAATAGCTTTATGCTTGATGCTTAGGATGTGTACACAGTAATATTCTTCATATTGGAGGAGATATAATTATCCTTCAGATATAAAATTGATTGCGATGAGTATATAGGTTATTTATTACAATTATTTAATTATAACAAGTGTATTTTAAGGTAAGTAAAAGTTAACATCAACTGTCATCAACATTTTTATTGGAATCACCGGAATCCAAAGTCTAGGTTTTAAAATATTGAATGTGTGTGGATGAACCTGTAAGAAGGACATAAAAAATATGTAAAGTGTTTCTTTTATTTTGTTTATTGGTTATTAGGTCCAATAGTAAAAAGAATGTATTGGTTATTAGGTCCAATAGTATAAGCAATTATGTAATCAATATAGAATAATTAATTTAGAACATTAAAAAGTGGTCTCAGGTACTCACCATTATTTGGTGTTTATTGGTTCACTGGCAGAGAGAGGGTTAATACTCCATAGGATTAACACTAGTTGAAACCGCATCTGTAAGGACAGAAGAAAGAATTTAATGTCTAAGTATACATTATTATCATTATTAATATTATTATTATTATTATTATTAATAATAATAATAATAATAATAATAAAAAACAAGATTTTTATAGCGCCAACATATTATGCAGTGCTGTACATTGAATTGGGGTTTTAAACGACAGACGAATCTAGAAGTTAACACAGTAGGAGGAGAGAACCTCATCCACAAGAGCTTACAATCTAGGAGGCGGAGAAAATCTGACAATAGCAGGGGAGATAGGAAGAGGTGGAAAATAGTGAGGGCTTTTAGAGACAGAAGATAGGCAACTTTGAAAAAATGGGTTTTGAGTGCTCTTTAAAATGAGCAGACAGTAGAAACAAGCCAAATAGGATGAGGAAGGCCATTCCGGAGAGCAGGGGCAGCAGTGAATAAGTCTTGCAGTCATGCTTGTAAGGAGGTTATGAGTGAGGTAGTCATTAGTAGGGAATTGGAGGAGCAAAGAGAGTGACTAGGGGAGTATTTGTCTACCAGGTCAGATTGGAAGGTTGGACAAGAACTGTGGAGAGATTTGAGGGTAGAGCACAGGAATTTGAATTTGCTTCTCAGGTGAAATGGAAACCAATAAAGAGATGCAGCAGAAGAGGAGTGGTGGGAGGGATGAATAAGTCTTGCTGCAGCTTTTATATTAGATAAAAGAGAGAGTCGGGTTAGTGGAATACCAGAGAGGAGGAGGTCGCAGTAGTTCAGCAACAGATAATAGAAGCATGTACAAGGAGTTTGGTGGTCTCTAGGACAGGTAGGGGTGGATCTTGGAGATGTTGAGCAGGTGAAAGTGACAGGACCTGGGAATGATCTGAATATAGGCGGTAAATCAGAGGGCAGAATCAAGGGTGATGCCAAGACAACTTGCCTAAGGGGAGGGCCAAATGACAGTGCTGTTAGAAATATGTCAGGGTGAGGTTTAGAATTTGAAGGGGAAAGATGATGAGCTCTGTTTTATCCAGGTTGAGTTTCAGGAATCTATTAGACATCCATGATATGGCCAACAGGCAGCATTAAACTTTGGCCAGGACTGAGGGAGACAGGTCAGGGGTGGACAGATAGATTTGAGTGTCATCAGCATACAGATAATATTGTAAACCAAAAGAGGATATGAGAATACCGAGTGAGGGGGTGTACAGAGAAAAGAGAACTGGTCTAAGGACTGACCCTTTGCAACACCAACAAGGAAGAGAGTGGGAGAAGAGGAATTACCATTGAAAATACCTTGAAAGGAGCGGTCAGGCAGGTAAGAAATAAAGAGAGAGCAGTGTCTTAATATCAATGAAGTGCACAATTTGTATTAGAAGGGGGCGATCAACAGTGTCAAAAGCAGAGGAAATATCAAAGAGAAGGAGGAGGGAATAGGGAGCTTGAAAGCCAGAGGGAAAGGTTGAATAGTTGAGTTAGTGCTGGGGCTAGGGTGGAGAACGGGGCACGGAGTAGATCAGAAGGAATTGGGACAAGTGAGAGATGATGAGAGAAGACTGGAGACATTCAATGTAACAGTTGGGGGAGATAATGGACCCACACCACCCTCAACTCTGTTGCCAGGTCTAGGGGTATGTATAAAGTGCAGGCCTCTGTAGAAGTGTGCAGCAGCAGAGGCAGAATCTGAGGAGGGCAGCCAAAATTCAGTCAGAGCCAGGAAGTTTAGAGATTTAGAGAGGGGAAGGTTATGATTGAGGTTAGCTTAATACAGACGGACCTGACATTCCATAGACTGCCAGAGAAAGGGGATAAGAACTTATAGGTAGTGGGGATGGTAATGAGGTTAGGAGAAGGGTAAATCTCAGGAAAAGGGTAGGGAAGGGAGAGGCTGTGGGGTGACTAGGTGTGGGTAAGCTGCAGCAAGACTTATTCATCCTTCCCACCACTTCTCTTCTGCTGCATCTCTTTATTGGCTTCCATTTCACCTGAGGAGCAAATTCAAGTTCCTGTGCTCTACCCTCAAATCTCTCCACAGTTCTTGTCCAACCTTCCAATCTGACCTGGTAGACAAATACTCCCCTAGCCACTCTCTTTGCTCCCCCAATTACCTACTAATGACTACCTCACTCATAACCTCCTTACAAGCATGACTGCAAGACTTATTTACTGCTGCCCCTGCTCTCCAGAATAGCCATCCTCACCCTATTTGGCTTGTTTTTACTGTCTGCTCATTTTAAATAGCACTCAAAACCCATTTTTTCAAAGTTGCCTATCTTCTGTCTCTAGAAGCCCTCACTATTTTCCACCTCTTCCTATCTCCCCTGCTACTGTCAGATTTTCCCCGCCTCCTAGATTGTAAGCTCTTGTGGACGAGGTTCTCTCCTCCTACTGTGTTAACTTCTGAATTCGTCTGTCATTTAAAACCCCAATTCAATGTACAGCACTGCATATTATGTTGGCGCTATAAAAATCTTGTTTTTTATTATTATTATTATTATTATTATTAATAATAATAATATTAATAATGATAATAATGTATACTTAGACATTAAATTCTTTCTTCTGTCCTTACAGATGTGGTTTCAACTAGTGTTAACCCTATGGAGTATTAACCCTCTCTCTGCCAGTGAACCAATAAACACCAAATAATGGTGAGTACCTATTACCACTTTTTAATGTTCTAAATTAAGTATTCAATATTGATTACATGATTCCTTATACTATTGGACCTAATAACCAATACATTCTTTTTACTATTGGACCTAATAACCAATAAACAAAATAAAAGAAACTCTTTACTTATTTTTTTATGTCCTTCTTACAGGTTCATCCACACACATTCAATATTTTAAAACCTAGACTTTGGATTCCTGTGATTCCAATAAAAATGTTGATGACAGTTGATGTTAACTTTTACTTACCTTAAAATACACTTGTTATAATTAAATCATTGTAATAAATAACGTATATACTCATCGCAATCAATTTTATATCTGAAGGATAATTATATCTCCTCCAATATGAAGAATATTACTGTGCACACATCCTAAGCATCAAGCATAAAGCTATTTATATTTTTATCTTATCATTAATGATTAACCATGAATCTACAATTATTAGACTTTCTACCCAGCTTAGAAAAACTAAGAATTAATCACATTGGGAACAACTGAACCTTATTGAAGCCAATACATTTATTGATTATGTTTGTTCTGGTAACCTTGTGAATCTAGTTTGAGTCTCAAAAATCCCCTGAAGAAGCCAGTGTGCGAACCGTGAAGACATAATTCTTCCTACAGTACTGTATACCCAACTATTTTGGGTATCTAGCTAATTAACCACCTGTGTTTGTTTGTATATACGCTATAATATAACTTGTATACAGTTGAAAAATCTTTGATTACACAACATGATGAGCAAACTAAAATAATCATGACTATTATGCCATAAAAAACGTCCTTTATTCTTTCCCCTTCTTTTACATTTCTAATAGAATCAAAATATTGGCTCATTTATGAGCTGCTGCTCATTCACTAGCGAGTCGGTATTTATCATTAAAAAGGACGTGGTTAAAGTGTCTAGCAGAGATTGTTGGATTACAGCATTTTCCAAACAGAACTACATTTATTTTAGCAGGAAATGTATATAAACTGTATTGACTTGTTTTCAGACTCTCATGATTAGAAATATCATACTTACATTTGATCCCATGCTTATTACAATTGTCAGTGTCACAGCATTCTGTGTACACCAGATGATGATAATCCAGAGCAGTAATAGTTACTGTTGTATTACACATACTTTTCCCGTCAGCAAGGGGTATGCATCTCTTCCCAACTCCAATTCTTGAATCATTCCCTAAATAAAGAAAAAAAACACAGAAGGTCATTGGAATGTATAATAATATATCTTATTGTCATGACAAAATTGTAGCTATGATCCCTGTCCTCCTTTAGAAAAACCTATGGCCAGGTGGACAATCCATTAAAGTCATATAACAGTGCGGCAACCCAGTCTGACCCCCCATGGAGAGTATTGCAGTTGTAAATTGATTACATTACTCCCTTCAGCGTCAGGTCTTACTTTTCCATGCTGTTGCCTGCTTTCACCTTTGAGGGCTCTACCTACAATGTTCATCATATGTTATTTCAGGAAAAGAATCAGAAAAGGAAAGAAAGTGATCCTGTTGGAGGAAAGGTAAGAAATTGGACCCCCTTGGCTTCAAAGCTGCTCCCCTTCCCCCCTGTATGTACTGAACTATGGAAGAACTTAGCCCTAAAACAAAATTAGTTTTACCATGCAGGATTTCTTTTTGTATCCAAAAGAATGAAAAATACCCCCTTTGTATAGTACATGTTCTTTTAAACACACACCTAGTGTATGTACG
This sequence comes from Pyxicephalus adspersus, assembly GCF_032062135.1. Lineage (NCBI taxonomy): Eukaryota > Metazoa > Chordata > Amphibia > Anura > Pyxicephalidae > Pyxicephalus > Pyxicephalus adspersus. The sequence continues at coordinate 7,545,204 of NC_092868.1, forward strand.
TGTTATTGCTTCTGCAAAATGCCCATCACATCATGAGAATCATTTTAGAAAGAGGGGAATAATTCTAGAACCAATATCTAACTTTTTACTGATAAGGTTTTCTGGGCACACACAAATCTGATATTTAGTATCTATTATGGCAACCTTATGAGTTGGGTTGCCTGGATGTTCTTGCTGGGTCCCCTTCCTGTACATCAGGGAATCAGGAGCAGGGGGCTTCTCTGAATATATGGAGGGCGTGAAATAAAGAAAAATGACAGGTTTCTAACCTGTGGGTCCAGTGCTGCTCAGGAAAGAATGGTCAATGGATATAAACTGAAATCACAAACATTTTATCTTTCCTATGTAAAATACTGAATCCCCCATCTCCTAGGTATTCAAGACAAAAAAAGGTAGATATGCTTAAAGTTCTAGGTAAAAAAAATTTTTATATATGAAAAATGTTGAAACATTATTCCATGGCTTTTTCATTTTATTGCAAAAATATTTCTATAAGAAAAATAAGGAAGAAAATTCATGAATATAAATATGCAGCCACATTTTTTATGAAACAGTGAGTTATAAAATATATATCTGGTAAGAATGTGATATTTTAAAATTAACTCACTAACAAGCTTATCTCAGTTTTCTTGGCAATGTGAACATGGATTTTTTTTACTTTCATAGTTCTTTTGAATGTTTTCTAAAGTTAGGTATACAATATATGTATGTTTTTTTATTTATCTTACCTATTGTGCTGTTTTCAACTTGTATTGCACAAAAATCATGTTCATTCTCGCACTTTACTGTTTCCCCTGAACAGTTGTCTACATCCGCAGTGATATTACAAATTTCGCAGAACCTGGCACTGCCTAAAAAATAAGATCTTGTGTTAAATTATACTAGTCAAGCCTAAAAATTCACTGTTATTTATCAGTCTAGCCTCCATGTCACTTCCTAAACACAAATGTCAACAAATAACCCTAAATTCAATTATTATAACACAAAATATTTCACAAAAAGCAAAGGTTTGAACACAGCTATTAAAACATATGGAAAAGCTGCAATGGAATTTTATAAAACATAAGCAGAAATAATAGAGCCACAGAAATTAGAATAACCCAATATGGGAAAAAAGGGGTAAAAGGGAGGGGTTCTACTAGAGAAGACAAATATCTAGTTTAAATAAGATATCCATGTGTCCCATGCACGGAATTACATTTTAAATAAAAAAGTGTTTAACAACACAAACCATGCTTTAGGTACATACCAGCACCAGGGTCATAAAAAAACAAGAGGGGGCGCGGTACTATCCATGGGGAGTGCGCATGGGCATCGTTGTTATGTAAATGTGCCCGCCCCAATACACCCCTGCCTGTGTCACTCAAAGGAGAAGAAACTGCCCCCAGAGTGTTGTCATAATACCAGAACCCGCCAAATGTGGGCCCACTCACCCCACCCATGGAGTGGGCGGGTATTGTTGAGAGGGACAACCCATCCACTGCCCTGAGCCTGTGATTCCATAAGGCAGTTGTTATGTAAACATGCCTGCCCAACTACACCCCTGCTTATGTGTCACCTAAAGGTAAAGAAACTTTCCCCAGGGTGACGTCATGACAGCAGAATCTGGCAGGTCTGAGCCTGCGATGGGAGATTGGGCAGATTGTGTTACGAGAGACAACCCGTCCACTCCCCTGAGCTTGCCATTCAATACGGGTGACATGGTCCTCGGCTCTGGCTGGTGCTCTCCCCAACGGGGACCTTCTCCTGACCCTTTGGGGGACCAAACTGGCCAGAGCCATAGACCACCATAGAATTACTTGCAAAATGGAGTGAGCATGGGTTCCCCACCTGTGCCTGCTGCACTTTACCCCTAACTAGCACCCAGGGCAGTATTTTTAAGTTTTTGCCTTTAGGCCAGGTATTGTGTGCTTCCTCCCTCCCCCACATTGTCTTACAGCAGATACTTAAGGCTATGTTCATACTGGCAGTAAGTATGGTGTCGTTATCATTTCCACATGCCATGACCAGTGTAGACTGGGTAGGAACACACACAGTGCAGACTGGGGAAGGGAAAAACACTATGCAAACTCGGGGTAGGGGCACACACAGTGCAGAATGGGAAGGGGGGATGTACACAATGAGGACTGCAGAAAATGCAGTCGGGGGGGGAACTGTCACAAATCAAAACCACCTTCTTAGTCATTCAATCAGAATTCTCTAGAAGGCTAGAATGTATCACAAAGCTTTTGGGAAAATGAGAGAGTTCTTTCTCCTGTTTTTAGCAGACTGATGATATCATCACAGCCTAAGCAAAGTCACTAGCTTGAAGTTCTGAAACTGCTTTAAAATGAGGAGGAGAGAGCTATATAATGCCGTTGTCGCAAATTATGACATGTTTATTTATGCTGAGTAAAGATAAAAATTAAAGAATAATATAACAAAACTATAATGTTTTCAATAATTCCTCACCTGCTGTAATTGCACTGCCAAAGATTAAAAGGACAAGGATGCAGTTCATGATTATGGAAACCAGAATTTAGATTTTTAGGATGAGATGATAGAGACGTCGTCACTCCTTGGTGTACTGGTCGGTCTGATGGATAACCATGGCATTGAGATTTATATATTTCTGAGAGCCTCATTACGTCAGAATATCAACAATACTTGGCAGAAGCCATATAAATAAATAAATATTATTAACTGTGTTATGCAAGCAATGGCTTTAATTAAAGTTTAAACACCTGTGCAGAATCTCTGACTTTTTCTAAAGCAGGGAGGTGTTTTTCACAACTTGCTCCAATGTTGCTTGAGGCAAATGGATCAGAAAGACATTATGTACAAGTTCTTTACAGCTAGAAAATATTATTATCTTTAGAGGGTGTTGTGACTTTGGAGAACTGGCGTCTTGGAGAGGTTATATTTATTATGCTGTTTGAATGTTCCCCTGTGTTTGTGTGGGTTTCTTCCTACATTGCCATAAAATGCCCAAAAAACAAAACATATTGGTAGATTAACTAGCTTTCCCCCTATTTATTATTAGGACATGGTAATGAAAAATTACTATATGACTGATAACATGACACATGACAGCTGGTGAAATGACTATGCATGACTTATGTAGCCCAGAGGCTCACCCCCTTACTTCTTCCTACCATACAAACTTCTTCCCTTGACCCAATTCCCATCCTTTAATAAGGAGACAATACTGCATATTTCATATTACTGCCATTTATTTCAAAACACGCCTTTATTACCTAACACAAACAACTCAAATAACCCGATAAAAAAATAACATGCATAACATTCCAATTCCCTAAAGGCTCTAAACCCAGATACATTTACTACATAAAAAGGTCTGCTATCTTTATGATATTATTGCTTCCAGTTGCCCTTCACCACCTTCTAACATTACATTACCACTTATAGGACTTCCAAACCATAGATGGGTTCACCCAAAAAAATGACTGCCTTTAAGGACCCCAAACTGCCAACCCTAAACCCTACCCACCACTGAACCTTGAACTTGATTCCTTTCTGCCTAGGTACGGAAAGATCCCCACACTACCTGATTCATGACCTGCGTTTCCCTACACTCTAAACTTTATTTGACCATAGCCAGTAGATAACGAGAGAAAGGGAAAGACAGGCTTTTCTAGGGCAAAACTTAAAAAAAAAAAAAACAGTCATTTTATTTAATTATTAATCCTATAAAATAAACCTCCTAAGTTCTCCTGTAGTAGACATTGGCTAGCACGGGGTCACTGTTCTAAAGATCATAGACTAATCAAAACACATTAAAACAACATTTGGTAGCAGCAAGATCTTGTCTCTCTCTGACGCGTTTCACCATGCAGGGCTTCCTCAGGGGATTTCAAGACCTGGTATAATTGCCGAAACTTTTGACCAAAAAGAACTGGGGCCTGGTTTTGGCTAATGCTCAGGAATATCATAAAGATAAAACCAAAATAGTGGTTTTGCATGTTTTTAATCTCCAGCTGTCATTGTGAGAAAGGGTAGTTTGGTGCTAAATGGTGTTTCGGACCAGGTGATTAATTGTAATTATTCAGAGATTATAAAAGAATATTACGAATCTGATCAATATTGTGCACCTAACCAAATGGGGATACATTTTCAATACAGACTGTGATACAATCTGTAATTTGTATTTTGCAATGTATGGTAAATAAGTAAGTAAAGAGTAAAGAGTAAAGAGAAATACAGACATTGTTTGATAAATATCAAATACTATCAGAATGAAATATCTGTATTTAAAAAAAAAATTATGGCTTTTGTGAATGATTGCAATAGGTATTAGACTGAAATATCTCTAGTTTTTTGGACAGTAAGACAGAAATGTTTCTGCCTTTTTTGATAAATTGCAAGAGGTAGCAACAAAAACTGCACAATCTGTATATTTCAAGATGTACAGAAGGCTCTTAACCTGTCCCTGTCACAATGCATTTCTCCCACTGCTTCTCTCCCTCACACAGAACACAAGATGGAGTGACTAACCCCTCCCTCCTTCCCTTTATATTTATTTACCCATTCTGAGATCTCTTCTGATTGGCCTGCTGGGCCTTGCTGTGCATTCTGGGAGCAAATTATTTCCTCCCAGCCACGTCATGCATGCCATTTCTGCCCCCTGCATTTTCCCTCGTTTGTTCGGCGAGAACAAAACCTTATGGTGAAACACAAGGCCATCCTCGCTTAAATGTTCAGTAAGATGGAACTTACAAACCTCGCTCGCTCATCCCTACTGACAGCATAAGTATATAATTGTAACAATGCTTACACAGAAACATGTTCACTTCGGCTGGCCCTTGTGCGATCTATAGAACTGTGAACTTTGGGAACTGTGGTAATTTTTTGTATATTTGTGTAAAAAATACAGATATCTTTTCTTTTCTGATGGTATGAATACCAAACCAGGTTAAAGTCAACAGCATTAAAATGCTACAGAGAAACAGGTATAACTAGTGTTGATGTTCGAATTCGGGTTGTCCTTCTATTCGACCCAAATATGGCTGTTCAAATTCGGATAGACCCAACTCAAAAAACACGGGATTCGACTGCAAAAATTCGGGAAAAAAAGTTTAAAATAAAAAATAAAAATTATTCTTAAATGAATTTAATTTGTATGTGTTTTATTTTACTTCCTGCCTTGATAATAATGAGCAATAGGGGAGGCGAATCTGCCAATTAAGGCGATTAGATTTCAGCTGCGCAATTAAGGAGGATCTGTTAAGCTGTCAATGGTGAGATCATAGCAATTAATTAGCGCACACCTGTTCTCTTTTCTGTGCGTAACTACAGTCCATTACAGGTCATTTAGAATCTTTAATGCTTCATCTTCTTTTGGGTAAGTGCTACTTTTTTAGGTTACATTGTACCCATTCACAAAATAATTAATTTATTGTTACATTTGTTGCACTGTTTTTATACTTTTTGGTTTGCTTTGCAACACTGCAGACTAAAGCTGCGTACACACTTGCAATTTTTGTCGTTGGAAAGGATCTTTCACGATCCTTTCCAACGACAAGGGGCTGCACGATGCATAAACGGTGCTGTACATACAGCACCGTTCATGCTCTATGGAGAGGGGCTGTCGTCCATCGTCCGTGGATCCGGCAGGTCGGTCGTCTGGACAATGGACGACACCGACTGTACACACGGCAGATTTTCGCCCGATAATTGGCCGATTTTATCGGGCGATAAAAATCTGCCGTGTGTACGTAGCTTTATTGAGATCAAGCTGTATATATACTAGTAAAAACTTCATAATATGTCATCTCACAATAGTATGCTCACCAAGCATTTGTGATCTAATTACAATATCATTGTATTTTGGCTTGATAGAAATGAAATAATTGAAAAAAGGATTATTGTCAAAGGTGGTTTCAAAAACCATTTAGTACAGAAAAGAGAACAGGCGTGCGCTAATTAATTGCTATGATCTCACCATTGACAGCTTAACAGATCCTCCTTAATCGCACAGTTGAAATCTAATCGCCTTAATTGGCAGACCCCTATTGCTCATTATTATCAAGGGAGGAATCCAGCTGGCAGTGAGGGGGCGAGTGTACGAGCGCACTCGACTCCGGACCGCGGGAAACCGGCTCGCTGGAAGTGCAAACCTACGCGTGTCCAGCGAGCACAGATTTCATTGATGAATCAGGGCCAATGGGCCAGTGTCACCATCTGTTAACTGAAGAACATGTCCTGCATGCCTTGTCTTCATGAGAAACCATACGGATAAATCAGGTTTTTAGACCTAGGAGATATACAAGGTCAAGTGTATTTTGAACTTTCTCTGTGCTGTGCTATTTATCATGGCTTTTCTAGAAACTTTGGAGAGATCAAAAACAGGGTTACCCAAAGTGGAACTTTCCTTAACAGCCAAAGTTAAAAAAAAATCAGTAAACTAAGAGAGTCCCTTCAGAGTCCCAAGAGAGAAGGATCAGGAAGATTGAGAGGGCTTCCAGTGGTACCAGTTATCTCTAAAATAATGGGGTAATGCCTTTGTCCACTTGGCCCTTTCATTTCTTGGTCATTTCATAAAACTGAATTTCTGGTAGTCACCGGTGATGGCCACTCCATTCTTAAGACATCAGATGCCCCTAATCTAAACGTTAGTGGGTCAATATATGCAGTGGGATGGGGGTGGACATTATCTCACTCAAAGATATTGCGGAGACCCCATAACCATAGGCCCAGTTATTAAAACCCTTTTCTTTTTGTCCTGCTGGGAAGAGATGCACTGATTAAACTAAAAGCTTACATCAAATACAGAGGATGAAGCTATAGTGACTACATCTGTTGGATCAGATGATCATAACACTTTTGTCCCGCTGATGTTAGCCCAGTGTCCACAAGAACATTCCCGCTGATCTAGAGAATGTCCCAAATGGAATCTTGTCTTTAAAAGGAGGACCAGTGGCCCGAAAGCAGTTTAAAACAGTTTGTTGTCTTTGTCACAAGAGCCATTAATTTAAAGGGATGTAAAACCCCGTCTCCTTTCTATAAATTGTACAAAATTGTTAGTTTGTGTTAGAAGTGTTAACGTGAGCTAGCAATTCTGTGTAGGTAGAGATACCATTTATTGTGCGATTTTTTTTCCCCCTAATTTTGTCTTTGTTAAACACATTTCATGACAGTATGCAGATTTCCATGTTTTTGGTAATTCTTTTATTGATTACATGCACTCCAGCAATCACTGTATAGCATTTATCAGATAGGCTACAAGCTACCATTTCTGTAAAATATATTTTAAAACATACTATTGAAGTCTTTATCAGCAACCCCCATCCATGTACCAGTAGACAGTTGTCCGTTCATAATAGAAAGAAACTGAACAAAAACCCTATTGCGGGTTACGGATGAGGGTGCAAGATCCCTACATCTTATTTTTTTTTTAAAGCTGCAGATTAATAAATACAATTTGTAAATGTTTTTCTTTAAGATACATTAATTGGTTAAAGTTTACACACCCACGGCAGTCTTTCTTCTGAGGTTTGAAGAGCGTTAATAAATTTGGCCAATAGTCTCTCAGCTGACTGGGTCAAGTTCCTGCAGACACATTAGAAAACCTGTGGAAAGGCTTCCTGGCAGAGGGGAGGCTGTTAGACCTAAAAAGATGGAGCCAACTTCCTAGTAATGTCATTTTTTATTGCAATGTCCAAGAATCTAATATCATTGTGATGGTCTGGTGTCCAGAGTTCATTTCATCATGTTCATATGACTCTTCCAGTCTTGGACCAAGAATGAAGTCACAGTTTACTTTTAGTCATGTGCACATTACTCGTGTGTCCTAATTTATGAACATTATTCTCTCAAATGTATCCTGGTAGAAGTCATTTTAACAAATATTTACACAAGGTAAACAATGATCTGGTATTTCAAAAATTATCCGAGGCTTGTGGTCGGTGCATTGTAAGTCAGCTCCTGCAGAACAGCTATAGCTAGAATGTTCAGCTTTTGCTTGCGCTTAGTTTTTCAAGGAATCAAAAATATTAAACATTAGGATGCAAACTGTTTTTCTGAAAGAGACAACAATCTATGTGGATTTCTATGGGTAGAACTGAGCTTCCTGAAGTTGTGTGGGGGCTTTTTGATTGGTGAACACAAAATATAGATTAGGAAATCTTGATATTTCAGATCACCAGAAAATCCTTCATTATAGCCCTGATATGTTAAAGCTCTCCAAGGCTGCAGAGGATACACTTTAATTAGTGAAATTGGGTCATCTAGCAAACCTGGAACAGATTTCCTGAAAGTCATTTGCTTTTTGTTAGTGAATGTTTACAATCCTGAACCAGATCCATTTAAGGTTTGTTGGATTACCCAAATTCTGTGATGAAAGTGTATCTCCCCTGGATAGTTTTAATAAATCAGGTCCTATGTGACTGATAAAAGTGATGTCAGCATGACATAAAGTGAAATTAAAAAATATGACCTCCATCATGCATGACTGACCTAGATAAAGCAAATGACTAAATTATGCCAGGGCTTTGGTAACTTTTCTATATAGCAGTCTTTCATTTGCATGAATATGTAGATTCATAAATCTCAGATGATGGCAACTTATCCCAGTCAAATGAGCACCCGCCTTTGGTGATACAGCCTGGTATATAAAATATTATATATGTAATCAATGATTATATATTTTATGTAATAATGATGCATAGAGAAAACTAAAGTACCATGCACACATATCTATCTTTGCACGGATAACTTCTCTAAGATAAAAGAAAAATGGACTTTGATGCAAGTCAATATTTTTTTTTTATTTTTATTCACTCTCTGCAATGTTAGGAATTCATTGACAAACATTTACAGTTTTCAGTGTTCATTAACATGTATTTATGTGCTATATGGCACACATTGATTAAGTTAATTTAAAAGTAATAATGTCATAGTATTGAAGGTTAATTACTAGCAATTCTAAATGACCTACCTGTCCCCAAAGATGGCCAAACTCCTTGTACAATCTCTCTTGCCTGGACTACTGTAACCTCCTCCTCTCGGGTCTTCCACTAACTGTCCACAATCTATTATGAACGCTGCAGCAAGACTTATCCATCCTTCCCACCACTCCTCTTCTGCTGCTTCTCTTTGTAATTCTCTTCATTGGCTTTCATTCCACCTTAGAATCAAGTTCAAGCTCCTGTGCTTTTCCTTCCCCCCCACAGTTCTTGTCCCACTTCTCTTTCTGATCCGATAGAACCCCCCCCCAGCCACTCTCTTCTCCAATTACCTACTAATGACTTACTCACTCATAACCTCATCACACGTAAGGCTTACAAGACTTTTCTAGAGCTGCTCTGACTCTCTGGAATGGTCTTCCTCGACCTATTCAGCGTGCACTAAAAATCCATCTTTTTATACTTGCCCACCCATCTTCTTCTGACACTTAAAACCCTCACAACTTACCCAGTATTCCACATCCCCAACCCCCTAGTGTGTGCTACTTCCTCCACTTCTTAGATTGCAAGCTCTTCTGGACAGGGTCCCCTCTTCCTCCTGTGTCACAGTCTGTATCTGTCTGTCATTTGCAACCCCTATTTATTATACAGCACTGCATGATATGATGGCGCTATATAAATACCGTTCAATAAAAACAATAATAATTGGCGCTGGCGCTGGATCAAGGGTTCCTTTAAAGGACCCTCTATTGCATGCAGAGCAGCCTTTTGCCTGAGGCTGAAGCTGCTGCAGCTGGGAGAAATCCTTGCCGGAGCCCAAGGGAGGGGCAGGAGGGGGGAGACAAAATTCTGCACAGTCTGCCTCCCATTCCAGGACACCTGCACCTAGACTGCCTGCTGCGGGGGGGCAAACAGCCAAAAAGAATTTTGGAGAAACGGTGGGAGCGGCTGGCCCCAGAACAACACTGGTGAGAGGGGCAGAGCTGTGACTCGGGGAAGTGCTGCGGGGAAGATGCTGTGTGGCTCCTGTCATATGTGAAGGGGGAGAGAGTCGGTCCCTCAGTGGCTGCATACGAGCCGCAGGTCTCCGCCAACAGGGTGGAGGTGTCAGCAGGCATAACGGGCACCCGCGAAGGGCGCGGCTGCAAGACTCTGCCAAAGCGGCTCCAAGAAGATGGTACCCACTGCAGAGGGCATAGGGTCAGAAGCCCAATTTGCCCGCACAGCTGTGCAGGTTAAAGATATATGCTGGGAATATGCAGGGCACAGAGAGCAGGGGTGAAGCAAGAGACAGAAATGGAGATCCTTATATCTTCCTGTTTTGGGACGGGACTAGCTGTAGTGGGAACCAGTGCCACTATTCCCTGGTGATGTCGACCCTGCTGGAAGAGGGAGAAGAGAGGAACAGTATGGAGGAGAATGGCATGGTGGTCTGTGGCCTCCTGGCCTCTAAGCCTTGGGAGGGGCTCAGGCATGCGCCTGAAGATGCCTGGTCAGAGGGTGAAGTGTCTGCAGGTAATGGTAGACTGGGATGGTGGCAGAGTGGCGCAGGGCACAGCAACCGGAGGGTCCATAGGCCCTAATGGCCTGGGTGAGTGCCATGGGGCATAGGGTGAGAGGAAGGTTTTGTAGGGTCCAGGGTATTGGGGAAGGAGTGGAGGATTGCAGGTGCCAGTACAAGCAGGGGTAGGTGATGCAGCTAGTGGTGAGGTCTACGTGTGTTCTGAAGGGCCCCTGGGGGCGCACCTTTAGCAGGAGGTCATAAAACAGATTTGGAGAGGTGAGTTTATTGATATCTTTATGCTGTTGCTGCTAGAGTGCCTTAACTTGGATAGACTAAGTGGAAAAAGGGTGAGGAGAAGGCAAAGCGTTGTCGGCTGATACCTGGCACGTTTGCCTATTGGTTGCAAGCATTTGCCATCTTTGCTATTATGTTGGGTGAGAAGGCGCATATAGGGAGACAAACAGGGTGTGGCTTGGCTGTGGTACGATGAGCAGTTTTGCCAGCAGAAGGAGTTCAGGCCATCCATTTGCTGGAAGCACAAAGATGTCAGTTTACGGGTGAAAAGGATGACGCCTCTTAGGTCAGGGGATCAGCCTCTTCTTTGGGGGCTGGTGGCCTGCATCCTTTTGGGTCCCTGGCCTTTCAGAAAAAATAGTGGTAGTTTAACAAAGGAGTGTATAAATTTTGCAGGACTTGCTGTTTCAAGTATTAGTGTGCAGAGTGCAGGGGCACGCATAACGCAACAAGATGTTTTAAGCACGTTAGGGGTGTGGCATCTGCTCCCATCGGCCCCCTGTTTTAAAATGTTCCACACTAGGGCAGCAGCAGAAGCAGTCAGCCAGGAAGGCTTCTGCATCCAAGATGGCCGACAGCTCAGCAGACCACATGGTGGCTGCAGCAAGCCCAGGTAGGGCTAATGATTCAGCACACCAATGTCCTGCCTACAAGCTAATTGCCATAGAGGTTTCTCAACATCTACAGCCTAGACTCTTAGAGAATATAAAAGAAGCACTAGGCGTTCATCTGCAGCCCATTATAGATAAAGTTAACAAGCATGAGTAACATATCCATGATTTCCACCAGCAAGTTAGTGACCTAGAGGATGAGCTTCTCACTACCTGTACTCAGCAACAGCAAATGCATGAACAATATCAACTTATGCATGATAAACTGGTGGATATGGAGAACAGATCCAGGCGAAACAATTTAAGAGGGATTGGAGTTTTAGAGACAAAGCTGCTGACCTTCATAAACTTTGCTCAACTGTGTTACCCAAAGCTCTAAAGCTCAAATCCCCCATGAGATTGGAAAGGGTCCATAGATTGGGACCGTTACAGTGCAACAAATCAGTTTCCCACCCGATTATTGCACAGTACCTTACTTTTCATGATACAATGCAAATTTTGAAAGTGTTTAGGGGGCAAGATCGTTCCACTGTAGAAGGCTAAGGAATCTTGCTTTTCTCCGATTACCCATTGGAAACCTCGAAGCAACGGAAGGCTTTTCCACCCGTCTGTAAACAGTTGATTGCTCAAGATATAATGTTTGCATTGCTTTATCATGCACTACTTAAAATATTCACACCAGATCGAGGAATCCATATGTTCAAGGATCCTCAGGAAGCTGAGACATTTGTAAAATCACTCCGAGCCTCCTCTCCAGCACCAAGGGAACCCTCTGTATCTCCTAGGTGCAGACCTGATAGATCATTACGTAGATCTTCCTCACAGCCTTCATAGATTTATTTTTCACTGCTTTAATCAGCTGCGACAAAATTTCAACATATGGCTTTAACCGGGAGCCAAATTTCAAATATCAATTTTTTCTACTGGCTCTTGCAACTTTTCTTTGAGATGACATTGTTCAAATGCCAACAAGATGGAGCCGGTAATCTGCTTTGGATAACACAGTATCAACTCAGACTCAAAGTTTTTTATTACACCACACCAGCATGACAGAGAAGATGGTGTCCTAACAAAAATAACCACCCGTGAAAATTAATTGGCAGGGGGAGGATACCAGTGGATGTGTACAATGACTTGTCAGGATAGTTTCACTTTCACTTTGCATATGAATGCAGCGTGTCATCTACTGCAGCCTTACATCTCTCCCAGTACAACCCCCCAAATTTCCTAATCAGTATGTCCCACCCAGGAGACATAGGGGACCCTCATAGCTAGCAGTACCCCAAATTTCATCTCCACACCTTTAATAAATTACAAAATATGGGGGTCATAATTATAAAAAGTAGTGAAAATTGAACATCAGGGTTGCTATTTAAAAAGTTATTGTGTCTAGAAGCCCAAAATTAAACAAATTAGGAACCCCCGGGGTCACTTACATAGCAAGGAGGTGCGACCCCCAAATTTACCTGTCACAAAACTAGAAAATGCTCATAAATCTGTACACTGTCCCCTTCCCTACTTTCAACCCCAAATTCTCAGGAACAGTGGAACCCTGCCCAATAAAAAAACTACCCTGTTACACATTGCTGTAGGCTTCTAAAACCTGAAGCCCGATTTCCCTGGAACGGTGCTGTGCAGGTGAACAAAACTAGAGGTGCAAGTGGGGGATATCTATGGCTAACACCCCCCAAAATTTCAGAGGTCATCACCAGAACAGGTGGAATTCCGCCCATAAAAAATCTACCATGTTACGCATTGATGGAGGCTTCCAGCACCTGAACCCCAATTTCCCTGGAACAGTGTGGTGCAGGTGAACAAAAGTAGAGGTGCAAGCGGGGGAGTAGGAGGAGGACATTGAAACACTGGGTACAACTGAGGACAATGTAAAGCAATGGGTGGTTTTTCTACTGCTGCCACCATCTCCAGACTCTGTCATTGTGCCACTCTGTGGCCTCCTGATGCTGCCACCATCTCCAGACTCTGTCATTGTGGGTGTGGCTTCTGAGGAAGCAGCTGCAGGCTGGTCTGTGCTCCTCTCTCTCCGATGTCTGGCTGTAGCCCAGGGCTGGGCTGCCCTGAGTGGGGAAGTTCCTCAGGAAAGCCCCAGGCTTCTTGGCCTAAACATGATGCAGACTCTGATGGATTCCATACAACAGATTCTCCAGGTATTGATAAGAATGAAAGCTGTGACATGTCTGATAAAGATGTTTGTCATGTGAAGAATAGTATGAAACATGAATTGGATAAACCTGTACAGCAGATGGGAAATTGTGTCCAGGGAGACCCAGTAATGGAGCAGTTGGGTCAGAGAAGTGTTGGGGCAACACAGAAAGCTTTGTCCACCCCACAGAGGGTTCAGAGGGTGACTCGGAGTCCCCACAGAGAGGTGATGGCGGGGCAGTACCGGCCCAGCACTGTGCTGCCATTCTGTAGACACCAAGGAAGATTTCCGTGGAACAAAAGACAATAAAGGAGAATTTGCAGCAACAAGTTTTGATCCTCACCGACCAGGTGCGCTCAGCCCGCCTCAGAGCCCAGCAAAGTAAAAACAGTGCTGAAAGTACTAAAAAGCCAACAAATGCGGCTTCGGTGGCTCCAACAGCTCAGAAATCCTCCCAGATTTCTACAAATACAACCAGCAGTACAAAGATCCAGTCTGAGATGTGGTCAGCGACCCACAAACCACCGCAGATTCGTCCATCACCTGTGAGTGGGAAGGAGGCAGCGCAGTGCAGCGTCCCACAGCGTCCCAGGGAAAGGGACTGACATGGCTTCCAGTCCATCTGAGGATCCAGCAACGTTCAAACACCCGGCAGACGTGACCGAGCAGAAAGTAACAGCCTGCCAGCCTGGGCTGAGCCTAGCACAGAACATTCTGCCCCTCGTAAAAGAAATGGAAACCCTGAGGAAAGCAAAGAGAACAATCCAGATAGAGGGAATTTATAAATTAAAGGCTGCAAATAACTCCAAGGAGGCTCTGTATGACAGTAAGCCGAAATCACTGGGTATGGAACTCGCTTCGGTTGTTGGGAAGATCGACTCAGTCCAGGAACAATTGGGACCCAAAGGAGAGACTAAGGATAAAGATCATTTCCAAGGGACTGAGGAACCCACCAGTATGCCATCGGTAAGGAAATCTGTTTTGGAGCAGCCAATATTTTCTTACCAGCGAAAAGACCTGTCTGAGGATAGCAATGTAACCAGGGAATTTCAGCAGCAAAATAGAGGCTCTGCACTATCATCACAGGCAGCAGGGGGCAGCAGTGAGAACATTCATTTTGCACCAGATACATCTGCAGAGGTGTTAATGTGAAATTCTGCTCACCTGGGAGCAATGGATAGCTGTGCAGCCCAGATAATGGACTCACTTGAGAATGTAGAGATCCACGGCATGGGGAGTCAGGAGTTTCCCATTACTGATAATGCTGGGGAAGGTAATGCTGGGGGTAATTTTTTTGATGGGGGGGTGCAATGCATTTTGCAAGGATCTGAATGTACTAGCTCAGATAATAATGGCAATGAGGAGATAGTGCCAGATTTGACAAATGATTTCCCCCCTCAGCCACAAACATTCAATGGGTCCAGTAGTTGTTGTGGCCCGGTACCCCCTCAGAACGCTTGGAGCGGCCGGGCCCCTTCAGTGTTTGCTACCACTGTCTACCTGAGGCAAGCATTTAAGAGGAGGAATGTGGTGAGGTTTAGGAATAAACGTCCCAAAGATGAATTACCCAATAGGCGTTATGTGGTGTGGGGATTGTTGTGTCACCAGATGGGCTTTGTACCGGCTGATGTTCTGGCCGTCATTAACCTCCCAGATAATCGGGGTTATGATTTCAGCTTTAAGCTAATGTCAAACTTGGATAAATTCTGGGCTCAGTTCAGCAGGTTCAGGAATACAGAAGGCTGGGACAAGTTTACCTTTATCCCAATCTCAAAGCTAGATACAGTGAGTGTCAATATCTTATTCTGGGATGAGTCGGATCCCCCCTATGGCATTGTAATCTGGCTCAGATGCCATTGTGATTTGCCATTGCAATAAAGATGCCGATGGGATCTGGACAGGAGGTTGGAGAGTTTCAGTGAAGCTTAGACAATCTAATATTATCACCCATCACCTGCCAAATTCCTTTTTTATTGGTCGGGAGAGAGGTGTCTGTTTCTATCCCGGTCAGCCAATGCTGTGTTATAAATGTGGCAAATCTGGTCACCTGGCCAACATTTGTACAGTAAAGAAGTTCAATCTGTGCGGTGAAATTGGCCATAGAGGGTCAAATTGTGTGACGGTGCGGTTTAACTTGTGTGGTGAACATGGCCATTTCCATAGAGAATGTTCGCAGGCTTATCACAATCTATGTAATGACCCTGCAGATGAGGAGCTGATTATTGTCACAGAGGTCTTACAGGAAGAAGCTTTAATGTCAGAGATAATCCTGACCAGAGAAGATCCTCAATCAGAGGTCCAGGAAACCAGAACACACCTGGCAGGTGAACAACCTGGAGAACATTCATCCCAGGATTCATTGACATCTGTTAGTTCTGCCTCTGCTGTGCCATCTCCTTCTGTGCAGGGTGAAGTCACACAATCTAAATGGAAAAATAAAAAAGATAAATCTACCCGTAAGCCTGAGGGGGAATGAATGGTGGTAGAGAAACCGGCAAAGAAAGTAAAATGCCAAGTAAAGTGCCAAAGAAGTAGGGGGGTCTTTGCCTCTAACAGGTATGATGTGCTGGCGGGATCCAACACTGATCCCTAGGAGTTAGAACAGGAACTAAAAAGAATAGAAAGAGAATGTGAGTCCGGGTCAGACGATGATCCACCTACCAAGAAAAGATCCTTTCCAGGGCCAGAAATGATCGAATCAGTCATTGAAACCAGCAATGGGGATACTGACTCAGATTTGCCAAGTTTAGTGTAATTGTTCTGCTCCTCTGCACTATGATGGTGGAGTTCTCTTTAAGTATTGTTTCCAGTAATGTGAACAGTATAAAAATTAAAAGAAGTAGGCATGCAGTATATGAACACTTGAGATACCTGGATGAATATGTGTTTTTCCTGCAAGGGCCTCGCCTGTCCTCGGTGAAATCATTAGGTGATGTGGAGGCCAAGTGGCAGACCGGACCCTCGTTTTGGTCCCTGGCTGCTAAGCCTTATGCAGGCGTTGCCATTCTTTTTAATACAAGGGATGTGATAATCCATAGATTGACAGAAATATCAATGGGTAGATATCTGATGTTAGAGGAAGACTCCAGTTCATTAATATTTATGACTGTTAAGTCATAACAGAAAGAGTCAGTCTATTCAATGATGTAAAACCCTATCTGTTCTCTTCCATTCCAGTCATCATAGCTGAGAATTTTAATGTGGCCCTTAGTACAAGTGACAGGTCCTCAGGAAGAACAGGGCGTGGAGATGCCAGGGTCCTCAGCCAAATCATCTCCCAGACCAGGTTTTAGGATGTGTTCACCTATGGGGAAGGACGCCAGGTTTCACTTATTTATCAGGTGAATGGAGGAGTAGAATTGACCTAGCCCTGGTGCGTTAGAAACTGTCACAGATAGGAATGAGAAATTAGTGCCTTATTCTGATCATTTTGCCCTTTATTTTTATTTGGTGGTTGGTAAGTGCCCGGACATGGGTAAGGGACTCTGGAGATTGAACTCCAGCCTTTTAAAGGAGCAGCTTGTACAGGAAGAAGTAGAAAGTCTCCTGCAGAGACAGATGGATAGGCAGGACTTCTATGATTCTTATTCAGATTGGTGGGAAGATGTCAAGCACATCACTTCTCTGGTAAAGAGGTCAATAGGGGAAAAAGTAAATATAGGCATTACCTGGGATTACAGAAAGAGATGAAGTCCCTTTACTCATATGGGGTGGTGGCAGGGGAAAAGATAACCCAGCTAAAATCTGAAATCAAGCAATATCAGTACAGCAAATACAACTCCTTAAAGTTTGAAAGAGATTACGAGACCACGGTAACACCAGATCCCTTTGAGAATTGCAGGGATAGAGTGGAGAAGAAACTGATAACTGGTCTCATGGATTCCCATGGGGTTTTACAGGACTCCCGTACAGGGATCCTATAAGTTGTAAAAACATACTATGCTGTCTTATTCCAGAAAAATGATTTAGATAATGAAAGGATGACCAAGTTCTTGGCAACAACTCCAGGTCCTGACACAAATACTTTAGACTTTTCCCCCTCACAGCAGCCATAACGGTAGTGGAGGTTAAAGAGGCCATAGACAAGTTGTCCCAAAGAAAGGCTTTGGGTCCTTATGGCATAACTGTTCAATTTTATAAGAATTTTAGAGATATTCTGGCTCCTATTCTTGTGGAGGTTTATAAGAGCTGTCTAGGAAAGCATCTGGTGCTCCGGTCCATGAGATTGTCATCTTAGTCCTACTGTCAAAGTGCAAGAAACCAACTGATATTAGGCCTATAGCCCTTTGAAATGTTGATAGGAAAGTTCTAGCTAAAACTTTGTTTTCTAAACTGGTTAGTCTTTCCTCATCACTACTGACAAGGAGTCAGTTTGGTATGGTGAAAGGATGGAACATCTCTGGAGCTGTCATCTCATTAAGGGAGATCTTTGAGAGATGTAAAGTATTTGGCTATGGTAAGTATATTGTCAGTCTCGATAAGGCCAAAGCCTTTGACAGAGTGGACCATGACTACCTATGGGCAGCTTTGCTAAAGTATGGCATCCCAGAGCTCTTTGTAGATTGGTTAAAAACTTTATACAGAGAAGCTGAGAGCTTCCCCCTCATAAATGGGTGGCAAGGCGACACTTTTAGGGTAGAGGCAGGGGTGGAACAAGGTTGCCCCTTGAGCCCACTATTGTACGTCTTTGCTATCAATCCTTTTCTGAGATCTTTGCAGGAATGTGGATTCTAGGAGGTGATAATTCCCAATAGCCTTTCTTTGACTTTGGTAGTATATGCTGATGATGTGACTGCTGTGATATCCACTCCTCGTGAGGCCGCCATATTATCTGCAGCTATAAGAAATTACTCCCAAGCTTCAGGGTCACTGATCAACCTGGAGAAAAGGAAAGCTCTCTGGACCTTGCAAGGTGATCCTGGCTTTCATCTGGCACAGTTCACGATAGCCTCAATCCAAATCAAGATGTTAGCGGTTACATTTGGTAGAGAAGACAATGCTAGATTAAACTGGGAAGAGAAATTAGAAGCTGGGAATGTAAAAGTTCAACGTTGGAAACATTTCAAGCTGACCTATAGAGAAAGGGTGGCGATTAGTGTTGGTCGAATAGCTCACTATTTGATTTGGCAGCTATTCGCTCGAATATAGCAAAAAAATTCGGGTGGTCGAATGTCAAAGTCGAACACCATTAAAGTCAATGGGAGGAAAAATTTGGTTTTTTTTTCAGCACTGTATAGAGCTTCTACAGCCTCCAAACAGATGTAAAAAGATACATTATAAAAGGATACATAAAAAGATACATTGTAAAAAGATACATTATAAAAGGATACATAAAAAGATACATTGTAAAAAGATACATAACACTATTACATACCCCTCCCTGTACATCACATGAAGATTAAAGAGCCCCGGTCACATCAATATTAGGCTAAAGGTAGGTACACACTTCCAATAATTATTGTTAGAAAATGAACGCTTACGAGCGATCAACGATTATGCTAGATTATACTTGAACAATCATATTGTGCACAATTCTGTACATGCTGTAACAATATGATCGATCATATATAATCCACCAACAGTGTCCACACACTAGACAATTGTTTGAACGATGTAGGGAGGGACATGTAAAGGAGAAAGTGTACCGCAGAAACATGCACGATCACTGAACGTCACAATACTGTACACAAAATAGATAGTGAAAGATCGTCGGCCAATCAGATCACCCGTGGCGATTGTTCATTTCTAACGACAATCCTCGTTCATCAGCGTCCTTGGTCATTTTTTTTTGGCCCATCAGTTGTTCATCGGTCGTTTCTAACGATAATTATTGGACGTGTGTATGCAGCTTTAGTCTACACGGACTGCATTCCCATGAGCTAATCTACACCAGGATGTTTCCTTCAGGCACGTTTTTAAACGTTATATTGCTTGCAACATTTAAAAAATTAAAACGCTGGAGAAACGCAGGAAAACGCTTCCTTTGAACTCAATGGAGGCTTTTTCAAGCGTTTTTAAGCTTCTATGAAAGCTTCCATTGAAAACAATGGGGGCTTTTATAAACATTTTTAGCAGGACTTTGTAATCTGGAAGCCCCCTTTAATAAGAAGACTTCCAGATTTCCACCGCCCCACCCTGGGGGATGAGTACAGGGGTACATAAATCCCCTTACTCATTCCCTGAAAGCCCAGGCTTATAATTGGTGCACTGTAAGTCCAAGCATTATGAAAGGGGTTCGCTGATGGTAAGGGCTCATATTTAGCTTTTTGCCTGTTGTCTGTATACCCTGGGAGTTTTTATCTATTAGTGGGAGAGGTCTGATTTTGTGGATGGTTGTCTACCCATAGGGTATTTTATTTTATGTGCCTAATTTGAGGCATTCAGCTCATTTCCGAAATAGATGGTGAGGGATCTAGAGGGCATGGCCTCTGTGAGTTACGATCTTGACAACTTCCAGTGTATTGGTCCCCCAGACTTAAGGATTTTCAGGTGTTGTTGGCAATTCAGGTGTTGTTGGCAATTCAGGTGTTGTTGGCAGTTCAGTTTCCCACGTGACATCACTTGGGAAACTGAACTGATGATGACCTTTGCAGTTCTACTACATAGTCCAGGCACTACAAGTGATGAATGGGGACTTGTCCCCATTCATCACCTGTAGTGCCCTGTATTCTTAGATAAACTCTTTCCAAAAATACATAGTAGAAGTACAGCGCGGCAACCGTGATTGCTGTTGCAGCGCTGTACTATGTATTCTTAGATTGAGTTTCTCTATCTAAGAATACAGGTCACTACAGGTGATGAATGGGGACAAGTCTGAAAGTTCTTTTGGTTGTTAAGCTATTTATATCTTTGTGCAAATTATATGCACATTTGATTAAAAGTTTAATCAATCTGCTGTGAAATGAGACAATTGTTTTGCTGGGTAAAGCATTGCTTTACTAAAGCTTACATCTCAGGACAGAGTCCAGGTACAAAATCTTGGCAGTTACAAATACGCCAGTCGCAGAATAAAATGCAGTAATGTATTAGTAAGAATCAACAGTGTGCACCTCTATGTGCCTATAGACTAGTGTGCTAAAAATGTAGGGGCTCCTGTGGTATTTAGGAGAAAGCTGACACATCATTGGCACCTGCTTTCACTGTCCAGAAACATATTATAAAGTGTAAGTTTGCTTTTGGGAATAATAAATGACTGGCATACTGATTCTGCCATCTCACATGCTCTGGCTTCTGGCTGATAAGTATTTTATGAAGTCTATTTATACATTTTAACCAAAATTTACACATTCTTCACCATGGATCCAGTTGCAAAATTTTTGAAACAGCTTTTAGGTCCAATGCAAAATATAAAAATACACTCCTATGACTTTTACCTGTGTATTTGGGACTAGAAACACATGTATGGGTCACCCTTACTAGCAGAAATATCAGGCAATATACATTTACCATCAGGATTGCTTTTTAAAAGACATAACAGCACCAACCCTAGCACACTGTCCCATCACAACTTCAACATGGTACGTCTGTTACTCAGTTTTGCAAATGCAAGCAGAGAGAAAGCAATAGGGAGAGAGGAGGTGACATCCTCCATCATACAACTCACATCTATATAAAGCAAATGATCAAATTACATCAGGATTTTGGTAACTTTGCAATCCACCGTACTTTCCTTTTTTATTTGCATACAAATGTAGAATTAAAAATCCCCGATTCTGGCAATTTATACCAGTCAAATAGGCATCCATCTTTGCTGATACAGCCTAATATATAAAATTTTCTGGTCTCATCACATGCAAAAAAAAAAAAAGATTAAAACAAAAAATGATGGTAAATGTTCATTTAAAAATGGTCTTTAATGCTGCTAATGCTAGAGATGCTATGTACTAGATACAATTTTGGGTTTCAACTTTTATTGTTATTTTACAATATAGTAAATAGCAGTATCGTCTCCATGTTACATAGAGAACACTAAAGATTCATGCACACTTATCTATCTTTGTACAAGATAGGGGCTGTAGGTTTATTCTTAAGTTGAATTTGTATGCAAGTCGGAACAGGTACATTATTTGAATACATTCAATTAGGAGAGATGTTTGTCCCAAAATAATATTAAGCAGAGTGGTATCAGTTACTGAACAAATGCAAAAATAGACAACTGCAGAGTTTGCCTTGGTCATTAGTGAGTTACAAGATGCTACAGATCAGCTCAGCTCTTAAGATCACTCACAACCTCAGCTGTGTTTAGCAAAAGATAAAATATTTCTTCTAGAAGTCATGCAAACTGCCCCCTCCAAGCCTCTGTCCTGCAGACAGCGAGCAGGGAAGCCCCATTCATATCTAGGAATCATCCGTATGTCGGATGTCCTTAACTCGGGGACTACCTGTATCTTGATTTTAGGAATTCACATTGCCAATTGTAAATGTACATTGAAATGTGTTTATGTGCGTCATGGCACACACTGGAGTAAAAAAAAATACTACAGTAATAAATGAGCATTGACAGTAATTTATTTTATTATTAATATTAAACAGTATGTATAAAGCCCAAACATATTATGCAGCGCTGTACATTACATAGGGGTTGCAAATGACAGACTGTCACAAGTGGAGTAAAGGACCCTACCCAGAATAGCTTACAATCCAGGAGGTGGGGGAAGTAGCACACAATAGGAGGGGGATATAGATTGGTAGGTAAGTAGTGAGGGTTTAGGTAGCAGAAGTAGAGGGTAGGCAAGTTTAAAAAGATGGGATTTGAGGGCTCTTTTAAATGAGAAGAAAGTAAGAGCAAGCCAAATAGGACGAGGAAGACCATTCCAGACAGTCGGGGCAGCTCTAGAAAAGTCTTGTAGCCATCAGTATGATGTGGTTATGAGATAGGAAAATATTAGTAGGTCATTGGAGGAGCAAAGAGAGCAGCTAGGAGGATATTTTTCTATCAGGTCATAACCGTAAGTGGGAAAAGAACTGTGGAGAGATTTGAAGGCAAAGCACAGGAGCTTGAATTTGATTTTCAATTGGAACTGTGGAGGGATTTGAAGTTTGCTGGATTACCCGGCTTCATTGATGAAAGTCCTCTTCAGCTTTGGATAGCTTTATTATATCAGGCCTATCATGTCTGATTTTAACAATTTTATCTTTAAAGTAGGTGGCTATGTCTTGGGCAGAGAAGGTAATTGTAGGGGAAGCAGGTGTGGGGTTTAGGAAGAGTCAGTTGTTGAGAAGAGGCTTTGTGGTTTGAAAGTTTATTTGATTTTTATGTGACCTGAAATTGCATCAAAGACAAAAATGATAGTTGTCAGGCCTACAGTAGTAGTAAGACACAGAGCAATGCAGCTCCATATTTATCATAGCAGATACTGTGTGTATATATATTTAAGGATATAACATTACCTGGGCGATTTGCAAAACCTAAGTAGTCTAGGCACTCAAATTCATTGCCGGTACATTTTTGGGTTTCAGGTTCTGTGCACTTAATGCCCTCTTTTACTTAATGTGAAAAGCAGGCATCACTATGATGACTATTCTCCGTTTGATTTTTTTTCCATCACTTCACATTGCAAGAGAAATTTTTTAATAGGAAAGAAGAAAAACAGAGTCATCAATAAGCTACAGTATAGGAATGCCTGAGATGATCATAAAGGAATCTATTGTCACTTTTCTAGTTTATTTTTCCTCATGTGTCTAAAGGTAGATTAAAAACTGAAATTTCAATCCTGAGTAGAACCTTCTTGTTTGTGACCTTTTCCAGGGCCTTTTAGCTTAACCACCTTGCGGTTAAGCCCGACCTTCGTTCGGGCACAAAAAAATTGCAAGGATGGTTAACCCCGAGATTTTTCCCATCCTTACTTACCTGGTCCCCCTGTGCTCATCCAGCGTCGTTTTCGTATTCCAGCATCGTCCTCCGTCCAGCGTCGTCCGTCGATCTCCCTCTC
>NC_092868.1:7569695-7588019 GCF_032062135.1 Pyxicephalus adspersus
AGGTCTACAATTTAAAAAAAAATTTCATGAAAAACAGTGGATCACTTTTGGTACAGAAATCTAGACCTCAGTGTAACGCTCAGGTGGTTAAAGCTGAATTAAATTTGCGTTCTGAAAATTTTCTATCAGGCAGGCCCTTATTGAAGAAAGAGACAGACGATGTCCTTTCTGCAATAAAACATACATAACCCTGGTACCCCCACCCCCTCCAGCTTCTCTCTTCTCTAACCTTTCACTGAGATACACCCCCGCTTCTAACCTCATTACCATCCCCACTACCCATAAGTTGTTACCCGCTTTCTCTGGCAGTCTATGGAATGTCAGATCCGTCTGAATTAGGCTATCATCCATCTGTAACCTTTTCCTCTCTAAATCTCTAAACTTCCTGGCTCCCACTGAAATGTGGCTTCCCTACTGGAATTATTTTTTTCCTGATTTCATACTTAGACATTAAACACTTCCTTCTATCCTTCCAGTTGCAGTTTCAACTTAACTAATGTTAACCCTATTGAGTATTAATCCTCTCGATGCTAGTGAATCAATAAACACAAATTAATGGTGAGTACCTATTAACACTTTTTAATGTTCTAAATTCATCATTCATTATAGATTAACTAATATCACTCCTTATACAATTGGACCTAATAACCAATAAACAAAATAAAATAAACACTTTACAAATTTTTTAATCAGTCCGTCCTACAGGTCCATCCACACACATTCAATAATCTAAAACCTAGACTTTGAATTCCTGTGATTCCAATAAAAATGTAAGTGTAATCTGTCAGCTTCTATGACACTTGACGTTAACTTTTACTTCTTTACCTCTTTACCTTACCATACACTCATTAAAATAAATAATAAATAACCTATACATTCATCGCAATCACATTTTATATCTGAAGGATAATTATATCTCCTCCAATATGAAGAATAATACTGTGCACACAGTAACAATTTTGCAATATTATTAATCGTATAAAGCTATTTTTATTATCTATTTTTGCATCTCTAATGATCACCCTTGAATCTACAATTGTTAGATAGACTTGCTACCCAGCTCAGCACAACTAAGAATTAATCACATTGGGAACAATTGAACCTTTATCATCTCAGTACTACACAAGTAAGTTTTATAAGTATCTCTACTTACAGTTATAACTAAATATTTCATTCATGTTTTGATATGTGTATAAGCCAATACATTTTATTGATTATGTATATTTCTAATAACCTTGTGAATCTAGTTTAGTCTTTAAAATCCCCTGAAGAAGCCAGTGTGCCAAACACATTGGAAAACAAGACATAATTCTTGGTAAAGTACTGTATACTCAACCATTTTCCATATCTAGCTAATTAACCACATGTGTTTGTTTCTTTTCATATAATCTAAAATATGATTTGTATACAGTTGAAAAATCTTTGATTATACAACATGGTGGGTAAACTGAAATAATATTATAAATAAAAATGAGTATTATGTAATAAAAAGGAATATTTTTTTCTTTCCCCTTTTTTTACATTGCGCTGCTGCTCATTCACTAGCGAGTCTGTATTTACCATTAAAAAGGACGTGGTTGAAAGTGTCTAGCAGAGATTGTTGGATTACAGAATTTTCCAAAGAGAACTACATTTATTTTAGCAGGTAATGTATATAAACTGTATTGACTTGTTTTCAGACTCTCGTGCTTAGAAATATCATACTTACGTTTGATCCCGTGCTTATTACAATTGTCAGTGTCACAGCATTCTGTGTACAGCAGATAATGATAATCCAGAGCAGTAATAGTTAATGTTTTATTACACATAATTTTCCCATCAACAAGGGACATGCATCTCTTCCCAACTGCAATTCTTGTATCATTCCCTAAATAAAGAAAAAAACACAGAAAGTCATTGGAATGTATATTAATATTTCTTATGGTCATGACAAAATTGTAGCTATGATCCCCTTCCTCCTTTAGAAAACCCTATGACCAGGTGGACAATCCATTAAAGTCATATAACAGTGCGGCAACCCAGTCTGACCCCCCCCATGAAGAGTATTGCAGTTGTAAATTGATTACATTATTCCCTTCAGCATCAGGTCTTACTTTTCCATGCTGTTGCCTGATTTCACCTTTGAGGGCTCTACCTACAATGTTCATCATATGTTATTTCAGGAAAAGAATCAGAAAAGGAAAGAGAGTGCTCCTATTAGAGGAAAGGTAAAAAAGTGGAACCCCTTGGCTTCAAAGCTGCTCCCCTTTCCCCCAGTAATACCAGTATAACAATTATTTTAATATTACCCACCAACTGTGTCCACCCACCCAGTGGGCAGGTTTTGTTAAGAGAGACAACCCATCCACTGCCCTGAGCCTGCAATTCTATACAGGAGACTTGGTCCGCAGCTCTGGCTGGTGCGCCCCCCTAGAGGGGAACATTTACTGACCCCGTGGGGAGGGAGTGAACTGGCCAGAGCTGTGGACCACTTGCCCTGGCAGTTGTTATGTAAATGTTCCCGCCCCACTACACCCCTGCCTATGTGTCACCTAAAGGGAAAGAAACTTTCCCTAGAGTGAGGTCATGATACCATAACCCAGCAAGTCTGAGCCTGCGATGGGAGAGTGGGCGGGTTGTGTTGAGAGAGACAACCTGTCCACTGCCCTGAACCTGTGATTCCATACGGGAAACATGGTCCTCGGCTCTGGCCGGTGTGGCCCCCCCCAACGGAGACCTTCTCCTGGCCCTACGGGGGGGGGGGGGGGCGATTCGTCCAGAGCTGTGGACCACCGAAGAATTCCTTACAAAGGAACACCCGTGCCCATTCCTTACACCCGTGCCCATTCCTGGAAAAAGTGGCGTTCCCACCCGTGCCCGCCCCACCATATCCCTGAATAGCACCCAGTACTGTATGTTTTTCCCCTTAGGCTGGCTATTTTGTGCTAGAGGTAGGGGGTCAAAGGTTTACCTTCTGGTCGCCATGCCACCCTAAACCAGCATCTGCTGGCACCTTAAAGAACAGATGGTCAGTAAGAAGCGAATGCTAGGCTAATCCTAATTTTCCCTTATGCAGGTTTTCAGCTCTCTAAATTATTTTTCTTATGCAGCTTCCAACTGACAATATGGTATAAGGATGCAATATACTATGACTGCCTATTGTTTTGGGGAGATGAGAGAGACACAAAGTCACTAGCTTGAAGTTTCTGAAGTTTATTTATACTAAAGATTTAAAGATTAAAATAGAAAAAGAATAAAAGAATAATATAACAAAACTATAATGTTCTCAATAATTCCTCACCTGCTGTAATTGCACCGCTGATGATTAAAAGGACAAGGATGCAGTTCATGATTATGGAAACTAGAATTTAGATTTTTAGGATGAGATGAGAGATGTCGTCACTCCTTTGTGTACTGGTCGGTCTGATGGATAACCATGGCATTGATATTTATATATTTCTGAGAGACTCATAACGTCAGAAAAAAACAATGCCTGGCAAAAGCCATAGTATCTTAATTACATTACAAATAACTGTTTGTTTAGGTAAGCAATGGCCTTTAAATTAGGTTAATTAAAATAAAGTTTAAACACCTGTGCAGAAACTAGAAGAATCAGAAACCCTTTTTTTTTTTCTAAAGCAGGAAGGTCTTATCTGCTACTTGTTCCAATTTTGGTTTGGGCAAATGGATCAGAAAGACATAATTTACATGTTCTTCAGAGCTGGAAAATATTATTATCTGTAGGTGGCTTGTGACCCTGGAGAACTTGAGTCTTGGCCAGGTTATTATTGTGCTGTTTGTATGTTCCTCTGTGTGTGAGTGGGTTTCTTCCATAATTGCCATAAAATGCCCCCAAAAAAATCAAAATATACTGATAGGTTAACTGGCTTTCCCACTATTCATCATTATTCATCATTAGGCTATGGTAATGAAAAATTACTATATGTCTAATAACATGACACATGACAGCTGGTGACATGAGTATGCATGACATCCCCAGGGCTCACCCCCTTACTTCATACTGCCACACAAACCTCTTCCCTTGACCCCACTCCCTTCCCTTATTAAAGAGACAATGCTGCATATTTCGGGTCAAAATGTTTTGCAGTCATTTATTTCAAAACACCTTTATTAACTAACACAACCAACTCAAATAACCCTATATAAATAAAATATATATAAAATTGCAAGTCCCTAAAGGCACAAAACCTAGCTAAAATTACTACCTAAACGGGTCTGCTATCCTTATGATATTATTGATCCCAGTGGCCCTTCACCGCCTTAGAAATGAATATCAATCCCAGCAATCCACCACCCACAACCACTTTTGTGGTCACCACCTTCTAATATTACCACTTATAGGACTTCCATACCATAGATGGGTTCACCCAACATAGGCACCAAAAATACCTGCCCTCAAGGACCCCAAACCACTAACCCTACCCAGCACCGAACTTTGGGACAGGACAGGCAGAGAATTTGGTTTCCCTACACTCTAAATTTTCTTTGACCATAGCCAGTAGATAAAGAGAGAAAGGAAAAGTCAGGCTTTTGTAGGACAATTTTTTTTTCTTAAAAACCGTAATTTTATTTAATTATTAATCCTATAAAATAAACAGTTCTCCTGCGCTAGACCTTGGCTAACACGGGTTTATTGTTCTAAAGATCATAGAGTAATCAAAACACAATAAATCAACATGAGGTAGCAGAAAGATCTTGTTTCCCTTTCCCAGCGCTATTCGCCCCGCAGGGCTTCCTTAGGGGATTGCAGGACTTTTGACCGAATTGAACAGATGTCTGGTACAGGTTAATGCTCAGGAATATCATAAGGATAAAACCAAAATAGTAGTTTGGACGTTTTCAATTTTCCCACTGACATTGTGAGAAATGGTAGTTTGTGGCTAAATGGTGTTTTGGACCAGGTGATTAATTGTAATTTTTCAGATATTCTAAAAGAATAGAACGATCAATATTGTGCACTGAACCAAACAGGGATAAGTTGTTGCAATATAATCTATTACTTGTATTTTGCAATGTATGGTAAATTCTTCAAATTTTTATCTAGCAAAAAACCCTCAATTATAGTAAGAGATTGAGATCGCTGAAGTTGTAGAAGAAGCCTGGAATGAATGCTATTAATTATGAGTTGCTATTTCATTGGGATATAGTGGTTAGGGGTGAACTGGAGGCAGCGCAGTGCACAGTATTTATTGTTTTATTCTTTTGGGATCTCTGAAGTATTTTGAGATGCTCTGTACTGAAGATTCTTCCCCCACACAGATGATTTATCTAATGCTTCATCATCAGATGAGGCCCGGCCTCCCACTATGTGGCCTTCACCCCAGATGGCCTTCAAAAATTTTTTACACTTACCCATAAAGTTAGTTTAGCTTGTGTGACACAAGAAAAAGGTTTCAAGGTCCTATCGCATTGGTATCGCTACCCCTCTTTTTTTGCATAGAATCGACCTCTATTAAAACTTCTCCTGGGCTATTGTTGGCTATACAAAGGTCTGTGTCTTTAGTCAAGATGGTTCTTCCTTTTTTCTTTTGGCAGCTTCTAGAACAATCATTCCCCATCATTGGATACTGACCAATGTACCTAAACTTTAAAAACGGATAACTGAATTGTCTCACATATAGCATATGGAGGAGCTGACAGCACAAGTACATGACTGTAATGATGCTTACACAGAAACATGTTCACTTTGTCTAACCTTTGTGGGGACGTTGCAATTCTGAACTTTGACTAAGTAGTGTTCTTATTCTTTTTTTCAAAATATTCAGAATAAATATATATATATATATATATATATTTTATATAAAAAAATCACATAAGTATTTGTTAAATATTTGTACATTTTTTAAAAAATATAAAAATCTCATGTTATGAATACCAGATTAAATTCAACAGCATCAAAATGCTACAGATAAACAGTTACAACATTCTAATAAGATGAGATATGGGTTATATTTAAAAGAAAGCGATTAAAAGAGCGATTAAGAAACCCCAAAAAAAATCAGTACACTTAAGCCTGAACCTAATTTTAGACTTTAGACTTAAATACCTTCTCATCATTCAGTCTTAGGAACTGATGACTAGTGTTGCTCAGATCTTCCCTAGGTTCTACTTGCAGAAATAACAACTTTGATAGTTTTGGATATAACCAAACATTGGCTCATTATTGAGCTGCTGAACTTTTATTATTCAATCAGTTTCGACCATTAAATAGGTCAGGATTTGGTTAAAGTGCATGGCAGAGTTTGTAGGATTAGACAATTTGCCGAGCACAACTTATTTTAGAAGGTAAGGTGTAAATGTATTGTATTGTCCTGTTTTCAGACACTCATGCCTAGACATATCATGCTTATGTTTGATCCCATGCTTATCACATTTATACGTTTCACAGCATTCTGTGTACACCAGATAATGATAATCAAGAGCAGTTTTTTCAATATTTTATTACACATTTTCTTGTTAACGAAGAGCAACTATCTGTTCCCAACAGCAATTCTTGTATCATTCCCTAAATAAAGAACAAATCACAGAAAGTCATTGGAATTTAAAATGCTTTAATTTATTGTAATGACAAATTTGTAGCTATTATACCCCTCCCCCTGTGGTTAACCTTATGGCCAGGTGGACAATCCGTAAAAAGAGTCATATAATAGTGTGATCACTATGAGTCCGGCCCCCAAAGAAGAGCAGTGGAGTGGTAAATTGATAACACATTACTTTATCCAGCATCAGGTCTATTTCTTAATGCCATCACCTGCTATCACCTTTAAGAACTCCAATATGCAGTGGGAGTTTGTGAGGGAGGGCCAGAAAAGGAGGGGAGAAGGAAAGGTAAGAAATTGGGCCCCCTTGACTTTAATGCTGATCCCCTGCAGGATACAGCAGTGTAACAATTATTTTATTAATCCCTACACTACTGTGTACATGTATATATTGAACTATGGAATAATTTAGCTCTAAACACATCTGGTTCAGAGTTGTCAAACCCCAGTCCTGTAGCTGGGGAAAGCATTTTTTCATCAGAAACCCTTTACTTAAAATAGATTGTGCAGAGTTTGTACAAATCTATTATTTTCACTGATGGTATGCTGGCGTGAAAGGTTTTATGGTTTATATGTAGAGATTATCTTCGTAACATAACAATGGAGCCTAATCTTATAAAATAGTTTTTTTGCATTCACAACAACATGGAACAGCTATGGGATCCAATATTGGATTATTAACATACCTAAATAACATTATGTTGACTATGTATAAAGAACTATTTGCAGTGCAGCCTTTACCTTGCATCATTTGATGGGGTAGAGCTATATTGATAATATATCTGCAGGTTAATCTGATTTTTGAAGAAAATAGCATGCTGTTTTTGGGCACATTGGAAATAGAAATAAGTTCAAGTTTTAGAACAGATTTTATACTAAACCAACAGATCGCAATCCATTTCAGTTTCTTAATCTATAGCCAAGAGCCCACTATTCAAGTTACAATGGAAAAATAAAACCCTCATTGTGTGTCAGTCAGAAGTTATCAAAAAGAGAGGAAATTAAGGAAGAGGATTTCCCAAGAACTGCTGGACAAGTAACTATTTGAATTATTCAAGACAAGTCACAGTAAGGATTACAAAAAAGGATTTAGTTTGTTTGCCACTATCATGGCTTCCCCCCAGAGGTGTTTGCCTATGTGAAGGGTTAGTAGCAAGTAGCAAGGCAAGTTCCAAAGTCAAACCACAAATCCTTTGGAATATCTTACAAGGAGGAGAGGCTGTTAGAGCCAGAAAGTGGGACCCAACTTTGTATTAATGTTATGGCTTTTGAAGGTAATATGCAACAATCTCACATAGGTGAGATGGTCTGGTGTCCATGCTTTATTACACCCTGTTGATCATTGCCAAATCTGGACAAAAACTAGGTCACAATGTACTTTCAAACATGTGCTCATTTCTAATGTGTTTACCTGTTATATTATTCTTTTGGATGTTGGAGGAAGTAAATTTGATAATTATTTGCACAGGTAAGCAATGATCCACTAGGTTTCCCAGTAAATATATATATATTTATTTTTCAAATATTGCCACAGGCTTATAATTGGTGCATTGAAAGTCAGCTCCTGCAGAACAGCTATAGCAAGAGTGTTTGAGAAAATATTTTTTTAAAAGCATTGGATAGCAGTAAAAAAAAAGTTCTAATTTCCCCCCACTCTATTCAAAGCTTAATCAGCTTAAAAGCAATACAAATAAAAATAAATAAATAATAAAATAATAATAATATATAGACAAGAAAGAAGTCTGTAAAACAATGGAGAATAGAAATAAAGTGAAATGAATGACTCTGCATAGATGAAGGTTTATAATAAAATGCTAAACCATTCAAATTTACAAAGGTCACATGGTTAGTAGTAGCAAAACAATATACACATAAATAAATTACAGTACTAACAATTGAGTAAATGTGAACACACAACATTTAAACAGAGCAAAAGATAAGCTCTTATTTAAAAATATTTTTTTTTCTGCTAAAGAATTGATATTATATTTTATACATAAATGACATGTGGCTTTTTTACAAGCTTTAGTTTTAATATACTATGTTGTAAATTAACACATCAGAAATAAGGAAAAGTGTACTGCCTACTGATAGCTGCCTATTACCGCCTAAAACAGCTTAGTACATTCTGGTACAATAATAAATAAAAGGTAACAAAGAATTATTGGAACACAAATTCAAAAGGAAACTTTCCTTAATGACACAAATCCATGTCAAACCACCAAGAGCCTTAATATTTATAATGGACTTGATGGTGTATCCCCAAAACATAATTCAGTGCAGTCTTTTAATACTCTCATTTAAGTATTCTGTGTTTGTGTTTGAAATGTCTGAATTCTCATAGTTTCTATGTTAGAAAACCTAAACTATCTTTAAAAAAACTAATAATTCTTTTGGAATTTGTGATCTGTTGTATAACTTTTGAATCTAAAAATTGCATAGAGTATGTACTGTACATTACATGAACTTTGGTCTATCAGGTTGCAAGACTGGGTAGTTTGCAGCCCCAGAGGGTGTGACCTTTTGAGTGCCTGAGCCCTTCTTCTTCCTCCAGCCCTCCCGATCGGGACCATTCAGACCGTCCCGCCAAGTGTTCGACTAGTGCATAAGGACATCATTTTGTGAATGAAACTGATGACGTCAGCTAGAATAATGGGGCAGACTTCTCCAGGTGGGGTCAACAGTCAGGGAACGTTGGCCTTGCAAAAAAAAAAGGACTTTGTTAGTTGTTCAGTGGGACAACCTGTAGGTTAATCAAGGCCTGTCTATCCAGGCATCAGTGCTTTGGAAGGAGTTCACTCATGGTGAAGGCTGATATTGAGCTTTTTGCCTGTTGTCTGTATAGCCTGAGAGTTTTTATCTATTGGTGGGAGAGATCTTTTTTTGCCGATGATTGTCTACCCATAGGGTGTTTCATTCCATGTTCTAATTTAAGGCTTTCAGCTCTTTCCTGAAATAGATGGTGAGGTATCTAGTGGGCATGGCCTCTGTAAATCACGATTTTGACAACTTCATTTTGCTTTTAGAATATTGCCAATAGTTAAAAAGTTATTAGGTGGCTGGTGGCAACAACAGCAGGGGTAGCCTATGTGTCATGTGTGGATATCTGGGAAATTGTGCAGGTGGTCAATAGGTGCTCGATGTCTTCTCCTTCGATAAATAGGCTTATGGGGCATCTAGCTTTTTTGAGCTGGCAGTTGAATGTGTTTGTAATGGCACTGTTTGTTCCATGACTAACCAGGTGATTTGTCTCATTTCTAGTGGAACAAGTTTCCCACCTTGGCTCTGGGAGTGGAGCAACCCAGTGTTGTGTCCTCCTGAATTGTGTAAGATCGTGCTGGGATCATGGTTAGTCCAGAGTTCAATGAGCAAAGCTACTTGGGCAACCATACCTGTTGTATGGTGGGAGCTATGGTCATTTAAGGAACCCGTCCATAGATCACGGACAAAGGAGGATTATGGGAACCAATATTTGGCAAGTAAAATGGGGGTTTGTTGGTGGAGGATGTAAGCGTACAGGATGAGAGTACAACCATTTTGAAGTTTAATGTACAGCTGCATTTAGTTTAAATAGATGGGTTGTTTTTGCTTGTGAAGGGTGTTGCTGTTGGAAAATGTATAAGAGGCAGGGTACGAGGCTTTAGTAAGCTTGCAGGGACTGACAAATTGTTTATGTTTTCTTTATTTTAATTGTTTGTTTTAAGGTGATGTCCCATGTTTAATCCAGATACTTGGGCATTCCTTTGTCTATTGAGGTAAAAGGGAGGTTTGGGGTACCCAGGATGTTATGGAAATGGTGGTGTGGAAGAGACCACATTAGTTAATGTCCAGTTTTTTCAGAGAAGTGTTTAAATTAAGAGAGCGTTACAGAAAATAGGAAGGTGAATAGATGGGGGCTCATGGTCCAGGATAGAGACCTGGAGATTTACACCTGATCATACCTTAAAGGTGATGGTATTCACTTTAATGCAGTAGGAAAGGATTATTCGTTTCTGGCCATTCAAGAGGAGATTCAGCGAACACTGTGGGTGTGGAGAGCCAGCCAAGGGTGTGTTTTTACGCTTGATACAGTGGTGGTTAGAGGTCCTCAAAGGCAGTATTGTTTTACTGGTTAGGGGACCCATCTGAGGTATCGTTCCCAAGAGGAGTAAAGTGAGGAGGTCAAGTTTGATAACGATCTAAATATGCAAGATATCGTTCCCAAGTCAGTGTGGTATGGTTGGGAACAATAAGGTGATGTAGTTGCGGACCCCATGTTTGATTTGGTGGAGGTCAGTGTTTTCAAAGACCTTTAACCTTGGTGACTGGAACTTTTGTAAAAATGATCATAGTGGGAAAAGTTTATTTGAAGATTAGGTCATTGGAGCATTATTTACATTTTTAATTGTGTTATTTTTAATTCTAATATTAATTAAATTAAATGTTTTTCAATTTATCATCTACCATGTTATTAAAAGCATGGGTGTGTTTACAATGTTGCATTCAAAGCCACAAGTGTCTCCATGTTTTTATACTATAGTTTTTCCCAAGTATTGTTTCTTTTTTTCTTTTACTTACTTTTTTTATAAGTTATAAAAGTTTACAAATGTGACACTGGGAATATATTGTACATTTAAGCATGAGGGTGCTAATGAACTAAAATCTGTTGCAATATTCCTTGTATGTTTACAAAGGGTGTATCTCCACGAGAGCCTTCTTCAAATAAGAGTTGCAATCCATAAACATCAATGTAGCTATGATTACCACATATTAGGTATGCAGCCTAGAGCTCAGCTCATTATCCCTCCTGATTGCAGAGCTCTATCTTTTACTTACCAGGAAGGAGAGGCCATTCTCTACCATACAGAGAATATGGGTCCTTCTTTGTAGCATGCTGGAAGGGGATTGGCTTTTCTACATTATTTAGCTAAATAACTGAAAGTTCACTTGGCTGTTAAGCTATTTATATTCATGTGCAAATTATTTACATGTTTGAATAATAGTTTAATTAATCTGCAGTGAAATGAGACAACAGAGACAATTGTGTTGCAGGTTAAAGCATTGTTTAGCAACTTTGGTAACTTTGCAATCCACCGTACTTTCCTCTTTCATTTGCATGAATATGTATATTCATAAAACCTTGTTCCTAGCAAATTATCCCAGTTAAATAAACATCCATCTTTACTGATACAGCCTAATACATAATAATTTCTAATCTCATCACCTGCAAAAAAAAAAGATTAAAAGATAAAATGTTTGTATAGGGTTCCTTTAAAAAATGCTGCTAATGCAAGAGACTCTATGTACTGGATACAATTTTACAATTTTTGGTTCTAACTTTTATCTGTATTATTCAGTATAGTATATTGCAATATCATATTCATGTTACATAAAGAAAACACTAAACATTCATGAACACGTATATATCTTTGTCTTTTCTATGCCAAGAAAATCAATAGAAATATACAGGTAGTCCCCAGGTTGCATATGAGATAGGGACTGTAGGTTTGTTCTTAAGTTGAATTTCTATGTACGTCAGAACAGGTCCATTATTGTAATAAATGCAATAGGACTGATATTTGCCCCAACGTATTATTAGTCAACATGGTGTTAGTTACTGTATAAAATCTTCACTGTGAGCTGATCAGAAAAAAACAAAAAAGAAATTATGGAGCCTAGACATTCATTAACTTCTGTAGCAAGCTGTGCTTTCTATGCAAAAAGTTTGTGTTGGTTATTAAAGAGTTACAAGATGCTACAGATCAGCTCAGCTCTTTAGAACACCCACAACCTTAGCTGTGTTTAGCAAAAGATGTATTCTGCAAGTCATGCAACTCGGAGACTACCTGTATGTTGATACAAATCACTATGTGTTTTAGGAATTCACATTTCCAGTTGTAAATGTACATTAAAATGTGTTGATGTGCTTCATGGCATACACTGGAGCTAAAAAAATACTACAGTAATAAATGACCACTGACAGCAATGTATTAATATTAATTATTATTACTATTATTATTATTATTATTAATCTAGGAGGTGAGGGAAGTAGCAGACAATGGCCCTGATTTATTAAAGTTCTGCAAGGCTGGAGAGAATACACTTTCACCAGTGAAGCTGGGTAATCCAGCAAACCTTTATTGGTTTTCTTAAAAGTCAAGCTATTTGTTAGCAAATGTTTTCAATCCTGGACTAGATCTATTCCAGATTTGCTGGATCGCTCAGCTTCACTGATGAAAGTGTATTCTCTCCAGCCTTGGAGAACTTTAATAAATCAGGGCCAATAGGAGGGGGGATATGGATTGGTGGGAAGTAATGAGGGTTTAGGAGACAGAAGAAGAGGGGTAGGCAAGTTTAGAAAGATGGGTTTTCAGTGCTCTTTTAAATAAGCACAAAGTAGGAGCAAGCCGAAAAGGACGAGGAAAACCATTCCAGAGAGTCGAGGCAGCTCTAGAAAAGTCTTGAAGCCGTGAGTATGACGTGGTTATGGCGTGGAAGTCTGATTTGGAGAGATTTGATGGCAAAGCACAGGAGCTTGAATTTGATTCACAGGTGAAATGGAAACTTTCAGGTGGAACTGTGGAGGGATTTGAAATTTGCTGGATTACCCGGCTTCACTGATGAAAGTCCTCGTCAGCTTTGGATAGCTTTATTATATCAAGCCTACCATGTCTGATTTTAACAATTTTATCTTTAAAGTAGGTGGCTATGTATTGGGCAGAGAAGGTAGTTGTAGGGTTTAGGAAGAGTCAGTTGTTGAGAAGAGGCTTTGTGGTTTGAAAGTGTATTTGATTTTTATGTGAGCTGAAATTGCATCAGACAAAAACAAAAATGATAGTTGTCAGGCCTACAGTAGTCTCTTCAGTTTCTGCACCAGAGGAGCTTGCACTCTAATCACGTCTTTAATGTTGTCTCACATTTTTATTTTTCATACATTTATGAAGCTCTTGCATATTTCATATTATTGTTTATAGAGCATTTACTTTAAAGTCCAGTCAGTTAAAATAGACACAAAGCAATGCAGCTCCATATTTATCATAGCACATAATGTGTGTATATATATTAAAGGATATAACATTACCTGGGCGAGTCTAGGCACTCAAATTCATTGCCGGTACATTTTTGGGTTTTATTTTCTGCGCACTTAATGCCCTCCTGTGAAAAGCAGGCATCACATTGATGACCATTCTCTGTTTGGTTTTTTTCCTGCACTTCACATTGTAAGAGAAATATTTATAGAAAAGAAGAAAAACAGCGTCATCAATAAGCTACAGAATATGAACGTCTTGGATGATCATAAAGGAATCTATCGTCACTTTGTTTTTAGTTTATTTTTCCTCATGTGTCTAAAGGTATATTAAAAACTGACATTTCAATCCTGGGTATCCGAATCCTCTGGCTTTCGAGCTGCCTATTCCCTCCTCCTTCTCTTTGATCTTTACTCTGCTTTTGACACTGTTGATCACCCCCTTCTAATTCAAATTGTGCACTTCATTGATATTGGGGAACTGCTCTCTCTTTACTTCTTACCTGCCTGACCGCTCCTTTCAAGTTATTTTTAATGGTAATTCCTCTTCTCCCACTCAACTCCCAGTTGGTGTTCACCAAGGCTCAGTCCTTAGACCAGTTCTCTTTTCTCTGTACACCCCCTCACTCTGTATTCTCATATCCTCTTTTGGTTTACAATACTATCTGTATGCTGATAACACTCAAATCCACCTGTCCACCCCTGACTATCTCCCTCAGTCCTGGCCAAGGTTTAATGCTGCCTGTTGGCCATATCATGGATGTCTAAACTCAACCTGGATAAAACAGAACTCATCATCTTTCCCCCTTCAAATTCCAAACCTCACCCTGATATATTTCAAACTGTTAACAGCACTGTCATTCGTCCTCTCCTCAGGCACGTTGTCTTGGTGTCACCTTTGATTTGGCCCTCTGATTTACCGCCCATATTCAGATCATTCCTAGGTCCTGTCACTTTCACCTGCTCAACATCTCCAAAATCCACCCTTACCTGTCCTAGAGACCACCAAACTCCTTGTACATGCTCTTATTATCTGTTGCTGAACTACCGTGACCTCCTCCTCTCTGGTATTCCACTAACCCGACTCTCTCTCTTTTATCTATTATAAAAGCTGCAGCCAGACATATTCATCCTTCCCACCACTTCCCTTCTGCTGCATCTCTTTTTTGGCTTCCATTTCACCTGAGAAGCAAATTTAAGTTCCTGTGCTTTACCCTCAAATCTCTCCACAGTTCTTGTCCAACCTTCCAATCTGATCTGGTAGAAAAAAACTCTCCTAGCCACTCTCTTTGCTCCTCTAATGACCTACTAATGATTATCTCACGCATAACCTCCTTACATGCATGACTGCAAGACTTATTTAGAGCCGCCCCGATTCTCCAGAATGGCCTTCCTTGCCCTATTTGGCTTGTTTCTACTGTCTGCTCATATAAAAGAGCACTCAAAACCCATTTCAAAGTTGCCTATCTTCTGTCCCTAAAAGCACTTACTGAAGGATATCTGAAGGATAATTACATCTCCTCCAATATGAAGAATAATACTGTGCACACATCCTTAGAATCCTTTACAAAAACATATATCAGACTACAATAAGTAAGCTTGCAAACTAACAATTTTCCAATATTAATAATCGTATAAAGCTATTTTTATTATTTTTTTTTATCCCTAATGATTACCATGAATCTACAATTATTAGACTTGCTACCCAGCTCAGCACAACTAAGAAATAATCACATTGGGAACAACTGAACCTTTATTATCTCAGTACTACTCAAGTAAGTTTTCCTCTCTTTACATTGTGGAAAACTATGTATCTTCAATTACAGTAACAACTAAATATTTCATTCCTGTTTTGATATGTGTATAAGCCAATACATTTTATTGATTATGTATGTTCTGTTAAACTTGGTGTTAGTTACTGTATAAAATCCTCACTGTGAGCTGATCAGAAAAAAACAAAAAAGAAATTATGGAGCCTAGACATTCATTAACTTCTGTAGCAAGCTGTGCTAGATCTATTCCAGATTTGCTGGATCACCCAGCTTCACTGATGAAAGTGTATTCTCTCCAGCCTTGGAGAACTTTAATAAATCAGGGCCAATAGGAGCCCTGATTTAAACTTGCGAATCCAATTGAGTCTCAAAAATCCTCTGAAGAAGCCAGTGTGCGAAATGTGAAGACATAATTCTTCCTAAAGTATTGTATACTATATTGGACTATTATATATATCCAACTATTTTGGATATCTAGCTAATTAACCACCTGTGTTTGTTTGTTTATACACTATAATATAACTTGTATACAGTTGTAAAATCTGTGATTATATAACATGATGAGCAAACTAAAATAATCATGACTATTATGCCATAAAAAGACATCTTTTTTCTTTCCCCTTCTTTTACTAATAGAACCAAAATATTGGCTCATTTATGAGCTGCTGCTCATTCACTAGCCAGTCGGTATTTATCATTAAAAAGGACGTGGTTAAAGTGTCTAGCAGAGATTGTTGGATTACAGAATTTTCCAAAGAGAACTACATTTATTTTAGCAGGTAATGTATATAAACTGTATTGACTTGTTTTCAGACTCTCATGCTTAGAAATATCATACTTACGTTTGATCCCGTGCTTATTACAATTGTCAGTGTCACAGCATTCTGTGTACAGCAGATAATGATAATCAAGAGTAGTAACAGTTAATGTTTTATTACACATAATCTTCCCGTCAGCAAGGGGTATGCAACTCTTCCCAACTGCAATTCTTGTATCATTCCCTAAATAAAGAACAAAACACAGAAAGTCATTGGAATGTATAATAATATATTTTATAGTCATGACAAAACTGTAACTATGATCCCCCTCCTTCTTTAGAAAACCCTATGACCAGGTGGACAATCCATTAAAGGTCATATAACAGTGCGGCAACCCAGTCTGACCCCCCATGGAGAGTATTGCAGTTGTAAATTGATTACATTACTCCCTTCAGCATCAGCATCATGCTGTTGCCTGCTTTCACCTTTGAGGGCTCTACCTACAATGTTCATCATATGTTATTTCAGGAAAAGAATCAGAAAAGGAAAGAAAGTGTTCCTGTTGGAGGAAAGGTAAGAAATTGGCTTCAAAGCTGCTCCCCTTCCCCCCAGTAATACCAGTATAACAATGAATTTATTATTACCTGCTGTGTACATGTATGTACTGAACTATGGAAGAACTTAGTCCTAAAACAAAATGAGTTTTACCATGTAGGATTTCTTTTTGTATCCAAAAAAAATGAAAAGTACCCCTTTTGTATAGTACATGTTCTTTTAAACATCCACCCAGTGTATGTACGTGTTATTGCATCCGCAAAATGCCCAACACATCGTGAGAATCATTTTAGAAAGAGGGGAATGATTCTAGAACCAATATCTAACTTTTCACTGATAAGGTTTTCTGGGCACACACAAATCTGATATTTGGTATCTATTATGGCAACCTTATGAGTTGGGTTGCCTGGATGTTCTTGCTGGGTCCCTTTCCTGTACATCATGGAATCAGGAGCATGGGGCCTCTCTGAATATATGGAGGGCGTGAAATAAGGAAAAATAACAGGTTTCTAACCTGTGGGTCCAGTGCTGCTCAGGAAAGAATGGTCAATGGAAATAAACTGAAATCCCAAAATGTTATCTTTCCTATGTAAAATACTGATTCCCCCATCTCCTAGGTAATAAAGACAAAAAAAGGTAAAAAAAATGTTATATATGTTAAATGTTAAAAAATTATTCTATTGGTTTTATATTTTATTGCAAAACAAATTTTATAACAAAAATAAGGAAGACAATTCATGAATATAAATATGCAGCCACATTTTTATGAACTAGTGAGTTATATAATATATATCTGGTAAGAATGGGATATATTAAAATGAACTCACTAACAGGCTTATCTCAGTTTTCTTGGATTTGTTTTTCTTTCATAGCTCTTTTGATTGTTTTCCAAAGTTAGGTATACAATATATGTATGTTTTTTTATTCATCTTACCTAATGTGTCGTTTTCAACTTGTATTGCACAAAAATCATTTTCATTCTCGCACTTTACTGTTTCCCCTGAACAGTTGTCTACATCCGCAGTGATATTACAAATTTCGCAGAACCTGGCACTGCCTAATAAAAAACATCTTGTGTTAAATTATATTAGACAAGCCTAAAA
Organism: Pyxicephalus adspersus; assembly: GCF_032062135.1. Classification (NCBI taxonomy): domain Eukaryota; kingdom Metazoa; phylum Chordata; class Amphibia; order Anura; family Pyxicephalidae; genus Pyxicephalus; species Pyxicephalus adspersus. The sequence goes on from NC_092868.1 coordinate 7,587,429, forward strand.
ATTCACTGTTATGTATCAGTCTAGCCTCCATGTCACTTCCTAAACACAAATACCAACAAATAACCCTAAACTCAATTATTATAATACAAAATATTTCACAAAAGACAAAGGTTTCAACACAGCTATTAAAACATATGGAAAAAGCTGTAATGGAATTTTATAAACAATAAGCAGAAATAATAGAACCACAGAAATTAGGATAACCCAAAAAAACATGTGATACAATATGGGAAAAAAAGGGGTAAAAGGGAGGGGTTCTACTAGAGAAGACAAATATCTGCAGAGGAGGCAGAGAGTATGGTACATACCTTATTTTCTGATACTCCCTCCACTCCATCGGATACATTTACTTCTTCTCCTCCATGCACGATGGGACGTTCCTTGCTTCCAGTGTTCTCCCCGAATCTATCCAGGCACTCCGGGCTATCATCTGCTAAAAGGATCCGGGATACTCAATGTTCTGAGCCGCCGCCCAAGGAATGATAAGTCTGCAAGTCATATTCCATATCTTTAAGTGCTTTTTTGCTATGTTTCTTTTGAAACTACTTCATCTAGATTCCCGCTAAAGGAGGTGTGAGCCGACCTCTGGTG
>NC_092868.1:7588772-7617628 GCF_032062135.1 Pyxicephalus adspersus
CTCATACAAAATTCTAGGGGGTGACTTTAATTCGGTTATGATGCCCTCTGAGGATAGGTGCTCTAGCACTACTAGGGGTAATGCGACACCACCACCCCACTCAGTTTTGGCAGATTTTGCTACTGCCATGTCATTAAATGATATTTGGCGTCAACTCCATCCTATAGACCGCCAATATACTTTTATTTCACAAGCCCATGTCGCCCAAGCCCGTTTGGACAATTTATTCTGCACTGATGATATTTTGTATAGAATAGAATCATCTGAGATACATACTATGGTAATTTCAGATCACTCCCCAATCTCAATTATTATAAGAGATCAGTACCCTAGGGGAGATTATGTACCTTGGCGCTTCCCCTCTTATTTGATTAATGATCCCGAATTTCAGGGAGTGTTGACATCCTCGTGGCTTGAATTTGCTCAATTCAATGCTGCTCACAGGAGTGAGCCAATAATATTTTGGGAAGCGGGTAAGGCCTACCTGAGAGGTAAAATTATCTCCTTTCTATCCAAAAGGAAAAGGGAGATGTTGTCTCACTTTCTCTTGGCACAAACCGAACTCAGGACAGCACAACAGGCACTGACTGATGATCCCACCCCCAATAACAAACAAACCTGGTATGCAGCCAAGTGTAATTTTGATTCCCGACTCCACCAATATGAGCAACTGAAATATAAATATAAATTATTGGAATTTCATAAATATGGTAACAAATCGGGCAAAATGTTAGCCAATCTGGTACGGGCAGGCTACAAGCCAACGTATATTTCACAAATGCGCTCCCCTACGGGTGGTATGGTTACATCGCCCAAGGAGGTGAATCACTGTTTGGCCCAGTATTATCAAAATTTATATTCATCTCCAGGGAAAGACGCGCAGGCTGGGACTGCGTTTTTATCAAGCATTGATTTACCTTCATTGCAGCATACCGATATAGATTTATTGAATGCCCCCATTACTAAAGAACAGATTTTGAGGACTATTAACAATCTGAAAAATGGGAAAGCCCCTGGTCCTGATGGATTCACCGCCGAATTTTACAAATTTTTAGGAGCTGAGGTGGTGGATGATTTGCACGCACTATATTCGACTTTATAGGATAAGGGAATGTTTTTTCGTTCTGGACAGGAGGCTTATATAAAGCTTCTCTTGAAAAAGGATAAAAATCCCTGTGATCCTGATTCATACCGCCCTATTTCCCTGATAAACATAGATGCTAAAATTTTATCCAAGATTCTTGTGGATAGACTGGCTCAAGTACTACCATCTCTTATCTCCCCCTCACAAGTGGGATTTGTCCAGGGCAGGGCTGCAGTAACTAATATTAGAAAGGCATTGGTGGCATTGGAGACAGCTAAAAGCCAACCTGACTTGGATTTAGCCATAATCACAATTGATGCACACAAGGCGTTTGATACAGTTGATATACCATGGTTGTTCACGGTACTTAATCATATTGGTCTTCGAGGCCCATTCCTCAAATTGCTTGAGGCCATGTATACCTCTCCGATAGCGAATATACATACGCCTGGATTTTTGTCCCCCCCATTTGCCCTCAAGAGAGGAACAAGACAGGGATGCCCTTTATCCCCCCTTTTGTTCAATCTCGCGATGGAACCGTTAATTAGGCATTTGGATAGTACCCCTCTTCTGCATGGCATAAAAACATTTTGAAAAAAAAAAAAAAAAGAAGAGGGGGCACGGTACTATCCATGGGGAGTGCGCATGGGCATCGTTGTTATGTAAACGTGCCCGCCCCACTACACCCCTGCCTGTGTCACTCAAAGGGGAAGAAACTGCCCCCAGAGTGTTGTCATGATACCAGAACCTGCCAAATATGGGCCCACTCACCCCACCCATGGAGTGGACGGGTATTGTTGAGAGGGACAACCCATCCACTGCCCTAAGCCTGCGATTCCATAAGGCAGTTGTTATGTAAACATGCCTGCCCCACTACACCCCTGCTTATGTGTCACCTAAAGGGGAAGAAACTTCCTCTAGAGTGACGTCATGATACCAGAACCTGGCAGGTCTGAGCCTGCGATGGGAGAGTGGGCAGGTTGTGTTACGAGAGACAACCCGTCCACTCCCCTGAGCTTGCCATTCAATGCAGGTGACATGGTCCTCGGCTCAGGCTGGTGCTCTCCCCAGCGGGGACCTCCTCCTGACCCTTTGGGGGACCAAACTGGCCAGAGCCATAGACCACCAAGGAATTATTTGCAAAAAGAAGTGTGCATGGGTTCTCCACCTGTGCCTGCTGCACTATACCCCTAACTAGCACCCAGGGCAGTATTTTTAAGTTTTTCCCTCTAGGCCAAGTATTTTGTGCTTCCTCCCTCCCCCACATTGTCTTAACACCTACTAAGGCTATGTTCATACTGGCAGTAAGTATGGTGTCGTTATCATTTCCACATGCCATGACCAGTGTAGACTGGGTAGGAACACACACAGTGCAGACTGGGGAAGGGAAAAACACTATGCAAACTCGAGGTAGGGGCACACACAGAATAGGAAGGGGGGATGTACACAATGAGGACTGCAGGTAATTGACAGAAAATGCAGTCGGGGGGGAACTGTCACAAATCAAAACCACAAATCTTAGTCATTCTTAGTCATTCAATCAGAATTCTCTAGAAGGCTAGAATGTATCACAAAGCTTCCAACTCTACCATTACTGCGTATACAATAGCTCCCAGCCAATACACAGTTTGAAAAATGTACCGGCCAAAATAGTAGAGTTGGGGGGGGGGGATCTAAGGTTTACCCTCTGGTCGCCATGCCACCCTAAACCAGCATCTGCTGGCACCTTAAAGAACAGATGGTCAGTAAGAAGGGAATGCTATGCTAATCCTTATTTTACCTAATGCAGGCTTTCACCTCTCTCTATTATTTTTCTAATGCAGCTTCCAACTGACATTATGGTATATAGATGCAATATATGATGACTGCTTCTTGTTTTGGGGAAATGAGAGAGTTCTTTCTCCTGTTTTTAGCAGACTGATGATGTCATCACAGCCTAAGCAAAGTCACTAGCTTGAAGTTCTAGCTTGAAGGAGGAGAGAGAGCTATATAATACCGTTGTCACAAATTATGACATGTTTATTAATGCTGAGTAAAGATAAAAATTAAAGAATAATATAACAAAACTATAATGTTTTCAATAATTCCTCACCTGCTGTAATTGCACTGCCGAAGATTAAAAGGACAAGGATGCAGTTCATGATTATGGAAACCAGAATTTAGATTTTTAGGATGAGATGACAGAGCCGTCGATACTCCTTGGCGTACTGGTCAGTCTGATGGATAACCATGGCATTGAGATTTATATATTTCTGAGAGCCTCATTACGTCAGAATATTAACAATACTTGGCAGAAGCCATATAAATAAATAAATATTATTAACTGTGTTACGCAAACAATGGCTTAAATTAAAGTAAAGTTTAAACACCTGTGCAGAATCAAAAAAAATCTGAAACCTTTTGACTTTTTCTAAAGCAGGGAGGTGTTTTTCACAACTTGCTCCAATGTTGCTTTAGGCAAATGGATCAGAAAGACATTATGTACAAGTTCTTCACAGCTAGAAAATATTATTATCTTTAGAGGGCGTTGTGACTTTGGAGAATTGGTGTCTTGGAGAGGTTATAATTATTATGCTGTTTGTATGTTCCCCTGTGTTTGTGTGGGTTTCTTCCTACATTGCCATAAAATGCCCCGAAAAACAAAACATACTGGTAGATTAACTAGCTTTCCCCCTATTCATCATTAGGACATGGTAATGAAAAATTACTATATGACTAATCACATGACACATGACAGCTGGTGAAATGACTATGCATGACTTATGTAGCCCAGGGGCTCACCCCCTTACTTCATCCTACCACACAAACTTCTTCCCTTGACCCAACTCCCTTTAATAAGGAGACAATACTGCAAATTTCTGGTCAAAGTATTTTGCCGCCATTTATTTCAAAACACGCCTTTATTACCTAACACAACCAATTCAAATAACCCCATAAAAAAATACCATGCATAACATTCCAATTCCCTAAAGGCTCTAAACCCAGATACATTTACAAAATAAAAAACCTTGAACTTGCTTCCTCGCTGCCTAGGTACGGAAAGACCCCTACACTATCTGATTCATGACCTGCCTTTCCCTACACTCTAAACTTTCTTTGACCATAGCCAGTAGTAGTAATTTTATTTAATTATTAATCCTATAAAATAAACCTCCTAAATTCTCCTGCAGTAGACCTTGGCTAACACCGGTTCAACTGACAACTGAATTATCTCACATTTAGCATATGGAGGAACTGACAGTTAGGGATGAGCGAGACAGCATCTGACATTCTCATGAAACTTTCCTTGAACTTCTGGTGGGTTCGCAAAATTCCGGCGAATCGATTTCATGCATTCCAATGAAGTCAATAGGCCAGTCGTAAACATTACCAGCAAAGCCCCCATACATGTTAGAACCACCAAATTTGCTAGGTAGGTGCAGGAAAACAGTGGCAACAAGGAAAAAATACAAAAGTTTCAAAAGACCTTGTGGTTTCCAGAAAAAGGAAGGCAAAATGACAGCAGGAAAATAAGATTTTTGCGTGATCGACAGCCTCCAGAAGGCAGCATAAACATTAGGACAGTGAGTAAGGGTGAACTTAACCCAGTAGCAACAGTCTCTGCCATCAAAATAGGAGAACAATGTGTTACTGGTTAATGTATTCACCCCTAATGAATTTACATGATGCATAATATCTTAATGCTATAAAAATCCTGTTTATTAATAATAATAATTGCTACCTGACATCATGACCTGGATGACGTGTTATGAGTGACACCCATAAAGTTATGGAAAAGTAGTGTAGTGACATTGGGCAAGGATGAAGGACCAGAGACTTAGATTGGGTCAGCGAGAGTAGTAGCAATGTGTGGCTTTTGGTCAGCTATCCCCAGGGAGACTGTATTGGTAAGTGTCATAGAGGGCTGGGTGTAGTGCATCGTCAATGCCACCCAGAAGTGTACAATTTTAGTGAATGGAGTGCTGATAGGTGACAGCAGCAACAGCAGGAGAAGCATTGGGCCCTGAGACGGAATATTTAGCTGAATTAGACAAAAATTAGGCAACGGCAATGGTACCTATCAGTGTGGCTGTACTGGGGGTTTACATCTGCTGCGGTTTGTTGGCCTCCTTGAAGCAGCAGAAATGTAAAGTAACTTGCTAGCTGGCACAATGGCAGGCATGACACTGGCGATGAATGCAACCCCAGGCTCAGCTGTCAGGGTGTTTGGTGATAGGCAGGCACAGACACACAGGAGCAGTGTGGGTTCACAGAGACATCTTGGTTGGCAAGTGAGTCCTTGTGTCAGTTAATTTATGACATCTGCAGTGGGGATATGATAGTTGTTAGTAACCCACCTTTTGTTAATTTTCAAAAAGGTGAGGTGATTGACATATTTCCGGTGACAGTTGTGATCAGTTGTCCGTTCCCACTCCGCCAGCGTCACCGAAGTTTCTTTTGGACAGATCACTGGATGCCGGGCATGAAGGAAGTTTGATGGCATACTGTGCCAACTGTGGGCAGATTTCAAGCCTGTTGACCTAAAAATTAATGGCGTTACTACTGTCAGGACACCCATCCTCCTCATAAGACCTGTCATCAACACCACCACCACGAGCCAGAAAAAGCCAACGTAATAGTGCACCATGCGCTTCATCCGTTCTCGATGGTGAATGCATCAGTTTTCTCCAGAAAATCCCCCCTGCCTTGAGGAATAAAATGTCTGTATTTTTTGGACAAAAATACAGAGCTTTCTTGGGCTTTTTTTGAAAGATAGTAAGTGGGATCAGAATAAAATATTTGTTTTTTTTTAGAGAAATACAGTTTTTTTTGGCTTTTGTATAGATTGCAATTGGTATCTGTATGTTTTTAAGAGAAATACAGACATTTTATGGCTTTTTTGATAGATAGCAAGTGCTATTAGAATGAAATATCTCTATTTTTTTAGAGTAATACAGACATTTTTCTGGCTTTTTTGATAGATAGCAAGTGGGATCAGAATAAAATAACTGTATTTTTTTGAGAAAAAAAAGAAATTTTTTATGGCTTTTGTGAATGATTGCTACAGGTATTAGACTGAAATATCTCTATTTTTTGGACAGTAGGACAGAAATGTTTAATAATTAGCAAGCGGTAGCAACAAAAACTGCACAATCTATATAGTTCAAGATGTACAGATGGCTCCTAACCTGTCCCTGTCACAATGCACTTCTCTTGCTGCTTCTCTCCCTCACACAGAACACAAGATGGAGTGACTAACCCTTCACTCCTTCCCTTTATATATACCTATTCTGAGATCTCTTCTGATTGGCCTGCTGGGCCTTGCTGTGCATCCTGGGAGCAAATGATTTCCTCCCAGCCATGTCATTCGAGCCAGAAAAAGTTGCCCTTTCTGCCCCCTGCATTTTCCCTCGTTTATTCGGCGAGAACACAACCTTATGGTGAATCACAAGGCCATCCTCGCTTAAATGTTCAGTAAGATGGAACTTACAAACCTCGCTCGCTCATCCCTACTGACAGCACAAGTACATAATTGTAACAATTGCTTACACACATGTTCACTTCGGCCGGCCCTTGTGGGATCTATGGAACTCTGAACTTTGACTAAGTAATGTTCTTATTCCTGTTTTCAAAATTTTCTGAATAAAAATATATAAAAAACACTTAAGTATTTGTTAATTTTTTGTACATTTTTAAAAAATATAGATATCTTTTCTGATGGTATGAATATCAAACCAGATTAAAGTCAACAGCATTAAAATTCTAAAGAGAAACAGTTATAACATTCTAATGAGAAATGGGTTATATTTAAAGGAAAGGTGTTTTTACAGTATAGTATGAAATAAACGAGGGAAACAGTTTTGCCAGTAAAAGAGATCGCCAAAAAAATATTCAGAGTACCTTTCAGCCTCAACTTAATTTTAAACTTTAGATTTAAAATCCCTTCTCATCATTCAGTCTTAGGAACTGATGACTAGTGTTGCTCAGATCTTCCCTAGGTTCTACTTGCAGAAATAACAACTTTGATAGTTTTGTATTTAACCAAACATTGGCTCATTATTGAGCTGCTGAACTTTTACTATCCATTAAAAAAGTCACGATTTGGTTAAAGTGCGTGGCAGAGTTTGTAGGATTAGAGAATTTACAAAGCACATCTTATTTTAGAAGGTAAGGTATAAATGTAATATAATGTATTGACCTGTTTTCAGACACTCTTACCTAGAAATATCATGCTTACGTTTGATCCCATGCTTATCACAATTATACGTTTCAGAGCATTCTGTGTACACCAGATAATGATAATCAAGAGCAGTTTTAGTCAATATTTTATTACACATTTTCTTGTTAGCAAGGGGCAACTATCTCTTCTCAACAGAAATGCTTGTATCATTCCCTAAATAAAGAACAAATAACAGAAAGCCATTGGATTTTAAAATGCTTTAATTTATTGTCATGACAAAATTGTAGCTATTCTACCCCCCCCCCCCCCCCGCGGTTAACCTTATGGCCAGGTGGACAGTCCGCAAACAGGGTCATATAATAGTGCAGTCATCATAGGTCCGGCCCCCAATGAAGAGTAGTGGAGTGGTAAATTGATAATACATTACTTTCCCCAGCATCAGGTCTATTTCTTAATGCCGTCACCTACTATCTATCACCTTTAAGAACTCGGCTCCCAAGACATCTCATGTCATTTTGGCCCCCTTGACTCTAAAGCTGATCCCCCACAGGCTACAGCAGTGTAACAATTCTTTTATTAATACCTACCCTACTGTGTACATGTATATATTGAATTATGGAATGTACAGCGCTGCATAATATGTTGGCGCTATATAAATCCTGTTTAATAATAATAATAATGGAATAACTTAGCTCTAAACACATCTGGTTCAGAGTTGTCAAACCCCAGTCCTGTAGCTGGGTAAAGATTTTTTTTCAGTGAATTGGAAACCATTTACTTAAAATAGATCTTCAAGACTGGAGAGGATACACTTTCATCAAAGAATATTGGTGATCCAGCAAACCTGGAATGGATCTTGTCTAGGATTGAAAGCATTTGCTGGAAAATAGCAAATGACTTTGGAAAAATCCCTTCTAGGTTTGCTGGATCACCCAGCTTCACTGATGGAAGTGTATCTTCTCCAGCCTTGGAGTACTTTAATAAATCAGCCCCCTTGTGTTAAATTGTACTAGATATACCTAAAGGTTTGTCAGTTATACAAAAAATCTTTGTCACAAGAGCCAATAATTTAAAGGGATGTATAACTATGTCTCCTTTCTATAAAATGTACAACATTGTTAGTTTGTGTTAGAAGTGTTAATGTGAGCTGGAATTCTGTGTAGGTAGAGATACTATTTATTGTGTGATTTTTGTTTCCCCCTAATTTTGTCTTTGGTACATGTATTTCATGGCAGTATGCAGATTTCCATGTTTTTGGTAATTCTTTTATTGATAACATGCACTCCAGCAATCACTGTATAGCATTTATCAGATAGGCTACCATCTACCATTTCTGTAAATTATATTTTAAAACATACTATTGAAGTCTTTATCAGCAACCCCCATCCATGTACCAGTAGACAGTTGTCCGTTCATAATAGAAAGAAACTGAACAAAAACCCTATTGCGGGTTACGGATGAGGGTGCAAGGTCCCTACATCTTATTTTCTTTTAAAGCTGCAGATTAATAAATACAATTTGTAAATGTTTTTCTTTAAATCACATTAATTGGTTAAAGTTTACACACCCACGGCAGTCTTTCTTCTGAGGTTTGAAGAGCGTTAATAAATTTGGCCAATAGTCTCTCAGCTGACTGGGTCAAGTTCCTGCAGACACATTTGAAAACCTGTGGAAAGGCTTCCTGGCAGAGGGGAGGCTGTTAGACCTAAAAAGATGGAGGCAACTTCCTAGTAATGTCATTTTTATTGCAATGTCCAATAATCTCATATCATTGTGATGGTCTGGTGTCCAGAGTTCATTTATTTGTGTTCATATGACTCTTCCAGTCTTGGACCAAGAATGAAGTCACAGTTTACTTTTAATCATGTGCACATTCCTCATGTGTCCTAATGTATCAACATTAATCTATTAATTGTATCCTGGCAGAAGTCATTTTAACAATTATTTACACAAGGTAAACAATGATCTGGTATTTCAAAAATTATCCGAGGCTTATGATCGGTGCATTGTAAGTCAGCTCCTGCAGAACAGCTATAGCTAGAATGTTCAGCTTTTGCATGCGCTTAGTTTTTCAAGGAATCAAAAATATTAAACATTAGGATGCAAACTTTTATTCTGAAAGAGACAACAATCTATGTCGATTTCTATGGGTAGAACTGAGCTTCCTGAAGTTGTGGGGGGGCTTTTCGATTGGTGAACACAAAATATAAATTAGGAAATCTTGATTTCAGATCAGCAGAAAATCCTTCATTATAGGCCTGATATGTTAAAGCTCTCCAAGGCTGCAGAGGATACACTTTAATTAGTGAAATTGGGTGATCCAGCAAACCTGGAATGGATTTCCTAAAAGTCATTTGCTTTTTGTTAGTGAATGTTTACAATCCTGAACCAGATCCATTCAAGGTTTGTTGGATTACCCAGATTCACTCATGAAAGTGTATCTCCCCTGGATAGTTTTAGTAAATCAGGTCCTTTGTGACTGATAAAAGTGATGTCAGCATGACAAAGTGAAAGGAAACATTTTTTTACAAAGCTTTGGATAGCAGTAAAACAGTTCTAATCCTCACTCTATTCAAAGCTACTTAGCATAAAAGTAAAAAAAAAAATATAGAATAAAAAAAATGAATAGTCCATGAACAGTAAAGCCTGGAATTGAGAAAATAGGGATTAAGGTGCAAGGCTAGAAAGGCTGGGATCTCAGGAACATGGCAAGGCTGTGGTTTAAGGGAGGTACAGGAAGGTACAAGAAAGTCAGGCATAGGTCAGGTCAGGGTGATTAGTGTATGAAATTAGGGGAGGGGGTAGTTAAATTAGGGGAGGGTGGTTAATTAAATTAAGTAGAAAGAGGAATGGGTCAGTTTTCCAGAAGCTTTGGTGCCAGAAATTTGGAGAGAGCGCAAAAGTTCTAGGAGCTGACCTGCAATGGGAGATGTGGAACAGATGTTATCAAATCATGACCTCCATCATGCATGACTGACCTAGATAAAGCAAATGACTAAATTATGTCAGGGCTTTGGTAACTTTTCAATATGCCAGTCTTTCATTTGCATGAATATATAGATTCATAAATCTCAGATGATGGTAACTTATCCCAGTCAAATGAGCACCCGTCTTTGGTGATACAACCTGGTATATAAAATATTATATATGTAATCAATGATTATATATTTTATGTAATAATGATGCATAGAGAAAACTAACGTTCCATGCACACATATCTATCTTTGCCCGGATAACTTCTCTAAGAAAAAGGAAAAATAGACTTTGATGCAAGTCAATATTTTTTTTTTATTCACTCTCTGCAATGTTAGGAATACAGTTTTCAGTGTTCATTAACATGTATTTATGTGCTATATGGCACACATTGATTATGTTAAAAAAAAGTAATAATGTCATAGTATTGAAGGTTAATTACTAGCAATTCTAAATGACCTACCTGTCCCCAAAGATGGCCAAACTCCTTGTACAAGTTTTTTTCATCTCTCTTGCCTGGACTATTGTAACCTCCTCCTCTCGGGTCTTCCACTAACCCAACTCTCTCCCCTACAATCTATTATGAATGCTGCAGCAAGACTTATCCATCCTTCCCACCACTCCTCTTCTGCTCCATCTCTTTGTAATTCTCTTCATTGGCTTTCATTCCACCTTAGAATCAAGTTCAAGCTCCTGTGCTTTGCCTTCCCCTCCACAGTTCTTCTCCCCCCCCCCCAACCACTCTCTTCTCCCCTCCAATTACCTACTAATGACTTCCTCACTCATAACCTCATCACATGTAAGGCTTACAAGACTTTTCTAGAGCTGCTCTGACTCTCTGGAATGGTCTTCCTCGACCTATTCAGCGTGCACTAAAAATTCATCTTTTTATACTTGCCCACCCATCTTCTTCTGACACTTAAAACCCTCACAACTTACCTGTATTCCACATCCCCAACCCCCTAGTGTGTGCTACTTCCCCCTCTTCTTAGATTGCAAGCTCTTCTGGACAGGGTCCCCTCTTCCTCCTGTGTCACAGTCTGTATCTGTCTGTCATTTGCCACCCCTATTTATTATACAGCACTGCATGATATGTTGGCGCTTTATAAATACTGTTCAATGAAAACAATAACAATTGCCCTAGGCTTTTGATTGGTTCATTGTAAATCAGCCCGTTTTTGCAGACCTGCTATAGCTAGAGTGTACTATCTTATATTCTAAGTGTTATGTTTTATCTTACCTTTCACATCCTGAAAGTAATTTTAGATTTCCCAATAAGTTGTTTTCCTAACAGAGAGTTACACTAAAATGTGAGCCAGAATTTTCCCAGAATATATTTCATGCTGGCCTTATAGTTGGCAATAAATAATTAAGACTGTGGCTTAGGGCACCATGGCTAATAGAGGGAGAATTCAGGCCTTTCAACTGCACAGTTTTGAGAGGTACAGACTGTTCAATCTCTGTATAAGCTGGAAGCTGCTAACCTGAGAAAAATGTACAGCTGGAAGCTCTTTGACACAGTAAGATGTTCGTCTCAGCCAATGGCCTCTTCTGACAACCGGGAGAGTAAGGAATCCCTGCACTTGCAAGTGAGGTGGTAGTGCATGTCTGTGTCTCTATCTGTCTCTCTTATGCTGTCTGTGTACCCAATTTTCCTGTGGGAGATAATAGAAGAGGTTACTACCTCTGTGGCCTCAGAGGTCTTGGCCTCCAGTGCACTTGGGCCCTGAACCCCCCAGGGCCTGGCACTGGATCGGGAGTCCCTTAAATGACCCTCTATTGCATGCAGAGCAGCCATATGTCTGAGGCTGAAGCTGCTGCAGCTGGGGGAAATCCTTGCCGGAGCCCAAGGTTGGTAGGGGGGAGGCGAAATTCTGCACAGTCGGCCTCCCATTCCAGGACACCTGCACCTAGACTGCCTGCTGCGGGGGCAAACAGCCAAGAAGAATTTTGGAGAAACGGTGGGAGCGGCTGGCCCCAGAACAACACTGGTGAGAGGGGCAGAGCTGGGACTCTGCTGCAGGGGAAGATGCTGTGTGGCTCCTGTCATATGTGAAGGGGGAGAGAGTCGGTCCCCCAGTGGCTGCATACGAGCCGCGGGTCTCCGCCAACAGGGTGGAGGTGTCAGCAGGTATAACGGGCACCTGCGAGGGGCGAGGCTGCAGGACTCTGCCAAAATGGCTCCATGAAGATGGTACCCACAGCAGAGGGCATAGGGTCAGAAGCCCAATTTGCCTGCACAGCTGTGCAGGTTAAAGATATATGCTGGGAATATGCAGGGCACAGAGAGCAGGGGTGAAGCAAGAGACAGAAATGGAGATCCTTATATCTTCCTGCTTGGGGACGGGGCTAGCTGTAGTGGGGACCAGTGCCGCTATTCCCTGGTGATGTCGACCCTGCTGGAGGAGGGATAAGAGAGGAACAGTATGGAGGAGAATGGCATCGTGGTCTTTGGCTTCCTGGCCTCTAAGGCCCGGGAGGGGCTCAGGCATGCGCCTGAAGATGCCTGGTCAGAGGGTGAAGTGTCTGCAGGTAATGAAGACTGGGACGGTGGCCGAGTGGTGCAGGGCACAGCAACTGGAGGGTCCACAGGCCCTAATGGACTGGATGAGTGCCATGGGGCATAGGGCGAGAGGAAGGTTTTGTAGGGTCCAGGGTATTGGGGAGTGGAGGATTGCAGGTGCCAGTACAAGCAGGGGTAGGTGATGCAGCTGGTGGTGAGGTCTACGCGTGTTCTGAAGGGCCCCTGGGGGCGCACCTTTAGCAGGTGGTCATAAAACAGATTTGGAGAGGTGAGTTTATTGATATCTTTATGCTCTTGGTGCTAGAGTGTCTTAACCTTAACTTGGATAGACTGAGTGGAAAAGGGGTGAGGAGAAGGCATAGCTTTGTCTGCCGATACCTGGCACATTTGCCTATTGGTTGCAAATCCTTCAAATATATTGGGTGAGAAGGCACATATGGGGAGAAAAACAGGGTGTGGCTTGGCTGTGGTACGATGAGCAGTTTTGCCAGCAGAAGGAGTTCAGGCCATCCATTTGCTGGAAGCACAAAGATATCAGTTAACGGGTGAAAAGGATGACGCCTCTTAGGTCAGGGGATCAGCCTCTTTTTTGGGGGCTGGTGGCCTGCAACCTTTTGGGTCCCTGGCCTTCCAGAAAAAATAGTGGTAGTTTAACAAAGGAGTTTATAAATTTTGCAGGACTTGCTGTTTCAAGTATTAGTGTGCAGGGTGCAGGGGCATGCAAAACGCAACAAGATGTTTTAAGCAAGTTAGGGGTGTGGCATGGATTATGCTGGAAAGAGTGAGGACGCTGGGTGATGGTCAACCCTTCCTAAATAGACACACGAATAGGCCCGCTGCGTGGCTGCTAAAGAGGGGCTTATGATGGGTTTTCATTTTCCAAGCTGTATGGACAAAACGCTGCCAATAGTGATAAACCGGAACTCATTGCAGCAGCCTGAGGTAGTATCATTGAAGCTGGAAAAGGAAGTAGATATGGGAAGAGTAGGAAAAACGTTTTTAGAATCATTGGTGGAGCATAAGACTGAAGGGTCCACAGAGAAGATAGTGTTTTGGGGGATCACCACAGACACAGAGGCGATTTAATGCAGGCTGCCAGTGGACAAGCTGCAGGCATTGCAGGAGGAGGTGACTATGGTGAGTGAATGGAAAAAAATTAAACTGCGGGGGCTTAAGTTCCTATTGGGGAAGTGGAATTTTGCCTGTAGGATTATGCTGATGGGGCGCATCCTTGTAAGGAGATTGGCAGCTGTTAAAGTTAGTTGCCCAACACATTTCATTTGGTTGAACAGGGAATTGAGGGCGGTTATTGCTGGTACCTGGTATTACTTTGTCTATAATAGAATTGTGCTGTTTGTGCTGTCCAGGTACCAATACTATAATTGCTGATTCTTTGTCTCTCTTTCAGTGGGAGGTTTTCCTTTGGGTGGCACAAGGAGCGGATCACAGGGCGTGCTTTGTCTCAGCGAGTTGTGGAAGATAGTGTTGGACTCATAGCTATTATAATTAAGCGGTCTGTGAGTAGGGCCACTTGGGCATTATATGCTATGGTAGGGTGGAGTGGTAAAGATTTTGTGGAGAGTGTGGAGGAGCTCCTCAAGAAGAAGAGTTCCTGTGCATGTTGATACATTTTTTGTGTCTTTGTTTGTCAGTGGGAGTGCTTAACAAAATAAAATGGTGGGTGGCTTTTCTCTTAAATTTGTTGGGTATGAAGGATTTAACTAAAGAATTTCTAGTGGGACAGGTAGTAAAGTGGTAGAGGGTGGATAGCCAAATCCTGGATAAAAGGAGGCTGGTGTCTTTTCCCTTATTGGTGGCAGCGTTGGGACGGTTGAATGAAGTTTGTTGTTCACAGTGGAAGGTTCTACTGTTTAGGGTGGCGTTTGTCTTTTTTGGGGGAAATGGGAATAGGAGAATTGATGAGTCCAGCAGTGGGAAGAGAAGGGGGATTGCAAATGGAAGACATGGGGTGGTCAGGGTATCAGATGAGTATACGAATTACAGGATCTAAAACAGATCAGGTGGGGGAAGGGATTTACTATGGTCCAGCCTAGTGTGGATGGTGGCATCGGTTGGAGAATTTTTGATGGCGAGACCAAAAAAGGGGGGCCCTGATTTGTTGCATGAAGATGGGTCAGTGTTGTGGCAATATCAATTTTTGACAATTTTTTGCAGGTGCTTGAAGGCAGAAGGGATGAATAAAGGCCTTCGAGTTATTAACTATCACTTGGTGTTATACGTTAATTATAAGGGGGTTAACGATGGGGGATGGAATGCTGAATGCAGGTGCTCTGCAGTGCCACTGTTAAGGGCTGGCATACCAATTTTGATATCTCAATTGCACTGGTTACTGGCTGCTCAATATTTTTTATTTCTATTTATCTAATTTCAATGTGAAAATTTTGGGAGAAATGTTGCACGAATCTTGTATGGAAATACTTCAACAGAAATACTTAAACAGATTTCTATGAAAATGGCCTGTATAGCACTTGAAACATAAGTATGGGTCATCCTATCCTATAACTAACAGCTAAATCAAGCCATATAATAGGACTGCCTCTTTAAAGACATGGCAGCAACCAACCCTATCCCCATCAACCCACTGCAGCTTCAACATGGTTGGTATGTTGTGATTACAATGACAATGCATGAAAAAGCAATAACAGTGCAAAAAAGAGATCTAGATAGATCAAATGTCTAAATTATGGCAAAGCATTAATAACTTGGCTATCTGCCATAGATCCTCTTTCATTTGCAGAACAATGATGCTTCAAAAAGTTTACTTCCTGGCAAATCATCATAGTTATAGGAACAACAGCTAATACAGCCTGATATATAAAAATCCCTAATAATATCACCTGCAACAAAGAAAAAAAACAAATATTAAAAGAAAGAATGTTGATAAAGGATCACACATTCCTTTAAAAACTGTCTATAATTCTGTTCTGTGCTAGGGATGCTATGTCCTGGACATTTCAAATATTATCTATAATATACATGCACTATCATATTCATGTTGCATAGAGAACACCACGGATCCATGCACACTAAATTCAAGTCACTAGGAGTTTTATGCTTTTTATAATCTTTTTGCAATGTTATAAATTCACATTGACAGTTGTAAATGTACATTACCATGTGCTTATTTGTCTGAAATGCTTTATAAGGACCACTGACATGCAAATGATTTGCTTTTTAATTGACCTAGAAATACTTCGTGCAAAAACATAAATGTTTCAAGCACTTTCAACAGTTTCTTCACCAGGGGAGCTTAAAATCTAATTGTGTTCAGATTGCTGTCACGTACTTTTGTTTTTATGCATTTATAAAGCTCTGACATATTCCACATTGTTGCATATTGTATATTGTTGTATATTGAGCATTTGGACTGAATTCCACTTTAAAAGTATGGTTTAAAGGATATATTATTACCTGAGTGACTTCCACGGCCCTTGAGTACAAAGCACTGAAACTCTTCTCCAGTATATTTTATGGTTACATATTTTGTACAATCAGTGCCCACTAGTGAAACTAAGGCTTCACATTGATGTTTATTTTCCGGCACTTCAAAATTCAAGAGAAATGCTTATGGTAACGAATAATATAAAAAAAATATATAAAATATAATAAACAACAACCTACAGCAAAAACTCAATAGTAACACCTGTGATGAACATAAAGAAATCCACTTCACTTCACAAAAATGTTGTATTCCCTGATGTGTCCAAATGCACATTACATTTACAACTGATACTTCAGATCTGGGTAGAATGCTGTTTTGTGACCTTTTTCAGAATCTTATAAGCTGAACTAAAGTGGCATTTTGAAAATGTGCAATCAGGCGAGTTTTTTTATTGCAGAAACAGAGAGGTGATTTTTTTCTGCGATAAAATAAACTTACCTACCCAATTGCTATCTAAATGTGATATAAAAAATGTAATGCCAATGCTGAGATGTGCCAATCCCCTGGTCAGCAGGGACTGAATAATTACCAACACGCATGCTCATCTCTTCTGCAATAAAGGACCTACAGTTTGTGTGCAAATCTAGGACGTGTGTAGAACCTTCCCCATATTAAGAATGCCGTATTTAAGGCTAAAGTTCTCTTGCAAAGTTTTGCCGGCTCCTCTACTGTACTTGAATATATTACTTTGATTTGTGTTTCCTGCAATGTATATTAGAAACTACATCAAGCAAATAAAAATCTCACCCATTTCTTGAATGGAAGAAGTCCACCATCACCTAATGCATTTCTCCCAAGACTGACTGCCTCTGCTCACCCTCCCCACCCTTCCATTTGAGTTTTGTTTATTTAATCATAGTGGCTCAGTGTCATATGTGTACATTACCTTGGGCAATATTAATAACACTATATCTATACTACCTTAGGTAATGTCCACATACTGACCCCCCACCTGACCTAGGAATGCCAACACCTCCCGACTAAAACCCATTTCTTAGTGCGTTTTGATATTTACATAACTCCCTAAGACGGGAGAAAGGGGAAGAGGACTGGGGACAAACTAGTGGATACTTGGTGGAAGTTAGCAACTCAAGGTCCACAAGGGCAGTATTTGGTAATAATAGGGAACCCATGTGAGAGTGTCTCCATGTCAGTAAAGTGAAGGTAGTGTTGACCCATATAAGAAGCTGAATTAATTTCTGAGGCAGTGTGGTGTACCTGAGAGCAATAATATTAAGTGTTTAGCAGTTTCCAGGTTGTATAGTGGCTATGAAGGATGCTTTTAAGGACCTGCTACACAAAACATTTGGTTTTTATGTTTTAGTAAGTAAAATATGATTAAACTATTTGCTAATGTTATAGAAATGGTTCAAACTTGGTTTGTTTGCAGGTTTGTTTTTGAACAATAAACATCTATCAGAGCCATTTGACCCAAACTTTATGTCCTTATCTTGAATGGGGTTGGTAGTAGAATTGGTTGAATGGTTGGCAGCAGGTTCACATTAGGGGATGAGCCCTGAGTTGCATCAGTCTTGTCCTTCTCACTTTATACAAGGTCAACTAAAAGCACAAACAACTTCTGGTTCCAGCGCCCAATGCGGTAAGCAGTGGTGAGCAGCAGCTCCAGTTTCATTACCGTATCGTGCCGGTCAGACAGCACCCCATGCTTTCGCGACTCTCCCATTGGGTAGAGGAGCAGACAGAGCGCGAATGTCCTGCCTACAAGCTAATTGCAATAGAGGTTTCCCAACATCTACAGCCTAGTCTCTTAGAGAATATAAAAGAAGCACTAGATGTTCATCTGCAGCACATTATAGATAAAGTTAACAAGCATGAGTAACATATCAATGATTTCCACCAGCAAGTTAGTGACCTAGAGGATGAGCTTCTCACTACCTGTACTCAGCAACAGCAAATGCATGAACAATATCAACTTATGCATGATAAACTGGTGGATACGGAGAACAGATCCAGGCGAAACAATTTAAGAGGGATTGGAGTTCTAGAGACATACAAAGCTTCTGACCTTCATAAACTTTGCTCAACTGTGTTACCCAAAGCTCTATAGCTCAAATCCCCCATGAGATTGGAAAGGGTCCATAGATTGGGACCGTTACAGTGCAACAAATCAGTTTCCCACCCGATTATTGCACAGTACCTTACTTTTCATGATACAATGCAAATTTTGAAAGTGTTTAACCAGCTAACCGCTAAACACGACCTTGGTTCGGGTCTATCGATTTTGCCAAAATCGATAGACCCGAACTTTTCTCACTATCTAAATCCCATTACTTACCCTGCTGCGATGATCCAGCGTCGATCGGAAAAAAAAAACTCACCTTCTCCCCACAGCTCCTCGGTGCACGTCTTCTTTCTTCATCCGGCGAGTGCAGTGACGATCACCGGGGTTTCCCAGTGACGTCGCTGCATGCGTCGGTGTGGGCGGGAGGCGGGGCGGGAAATCCAAAATTTTGTATTGAGTTCCTTTGCATTGAACTCAATACAAAAAAGCTGTATTGAGTCCAATACAAAGAAATCCTTATATAATATATATATAATTGTATTATATATATATTTTATGTAAGCTACTGTACAGGTACATTTCATTATACACTATTTTTTTAAAACTTTTTTTAAAGATTTTTTTGCAGTAATTCGGTGAATTATAAGTAATTATTGAGTAATTCAGTGAATTATAGCCTGCAATCTAAAATTAATTTCCATGCAAAAAATTTAACACTTTTTGCATGGAAGTACACATGGAAGTGTTCGCGTACGTGTCCCTCAGCGATTCTTGATGATGTCCGTGCATGCGCCCGTCGATAGGGGTCGTAGCGGGAAATTCAAATATTTTGTATTGGATTCAATACAAAGTTCTGTATCCAGTCCAATACAAAATAATACAAAATATATTTATGTGGTTTTGTCTATAGGTATGTGACATTTTTAGAAAAATTATTTTTAGAAAAATATGTATGAAAAAAATGTATTTTAGAAAAATATATTAATATACAGTATACCGAATTATCGCATTTTCAGTATTTTTCATTTATTTATGTATTCTTGTTTAAGCTGATTTTTGTGTATTTTAAATTTATTTATGTATTCTTGTTTAAGCTGATTTTTGTGTATTTTAATTTTATTAAAAGTATTTTTTTTTTTTACATGATTGTGTTCCAAACATTTTTTATATTCAGGATATCTACTAAACTCTTGTTCGGACATATTTCTGTAAGTTACAGGTCTACAATTTAAAAAAAAAATTCATGCAAAACCGGACCGCTTTTGGTCTAGACATCAGTGTAACGCCCAGGTGGTTAAGGGGCAAGATCGTTCCTCTGTAGAAGGCTAAAGAATCTTGCTTTTCTCCGATTACTCATTGGAAACCTTGAAGCAACGGAAGGCTTTTACACCCGTCTGTAAACAAGGTTTGCATTGCTTTATCATGCGGTACTTAAAATATTCACACCAGATCGAGGAATCCATATGTTCAAGGATCCTCAGGAAGCTGAGACATTTGTAAAATCACTCCGAGCCTCCTCTCCAGCACCAAGGGAACCCTCTGTATCTCCTAGCTGCAGACCTGATAGATCCTTACCTGGATCTTCCTCACAGCCTTCATAGATTTATTTTTCACTGCTTTAATCAGATGCGACAAAATTTCAACATATAGCTTTAACCGGGAGCCAAATTTCAATATCAATTTTTTCTACTGGCTCTTGCAACTTTTCTTTGAGATGACATTGTTCAAATGCCCACAAGATGGAGCCGGTGATCTGCTTTGGATAACACAGTATCAACTCAGACTCAAAGTTTTTTATTACACCACACCAGCATGACAGAGAAGATGGTGTCCTAACAAAAATAACCACCCGTGAAAATTAATTGCCAGGGGGAGGATACCAGTGGGTGTGTACAATGACTTAATCGTCAGGATAGTTTCACTTTCACTTTGAATATGAATGCAGCGTGTCATCTACTGCAGGCTTACATCTCTCCCAGTACAACCCCCCAAATTTCCTAATCAGTATGTCCCACCCAGGAGACATAGGGGACCCTTATAGCTAGCAGTACCCCAAATTTCATCTCCACACCTTTAATAAATTACAAAATATGGGGGTCCTAATTATAAAAAGTAGTGAAAATTGAATATCAGGGTTGCTGTTTAAAAAGTTAGTGTGTCTAGAACAATTGGGACTCAAAGACTAAGGATAAAGATCATTTCCAAGGGACTGAGGAAACTACCAGTATGCCATCAGTAAGGAAATCTGTTTTGCAGCAGCCAATATTTTCTTACCGGCGAAAAGACCTGTCTGAGGATAGCAATGTAACCAGGGAGTTACAGCACCAAAATAGAGACTCTGCACTATCATCACAGCCAGCAGGGGGCAGCAGTGAGAACTTTCATTTTTCACCAGATACGTCTGCAGAGGTATTAAGGGGAAATTCTGCTCACCTGGGAGCAATGGATAGCTGTGCAGCCCAGATAATGGACTCACTTGAGAATGTAGAGATCCATGGTGTGGGGAGTCAGGAGTTTGTCATTACTGATAATGCTGGGGGTAATTTTTTTGATAGGGGGTTGCAATGCATTTCCCAAAGATCCGAATGTACTAGCTCAGATAATCATGGCAATGAGGAGATAGTGCCAGATTTGACAAATGATTTCCCCCCTCTAGTAAATCAGCCACAAACATTCAATGGGTCCAGTAGTGGTTCTGGCCCGCTACCCCCTCAGAACGCTTGGAGCCACGGGGCCCCTTCAGTGTTTGCTAGCACTGTCTACCTGAGGCAAGCATTTAAGATGAGGAATGTGGTGAGGTTCAGGAATAAAGGTCCCAGGGATGAATTACCCAATAGGTGTTATGTGGTGCGGGAATTGTTGTTGTCACCAGATGGGCTTTGTAGCGGCTGATATTCTGGCCATCATTAACCTCCCAGATAATCAGGGTTATGATGTCAGCTTTAAGCTAATGTCAAACTTGGATAAATTCTGGGCTCAGTTCAGCAGGTTCAGGAATACAGAGGGCTGGGACAAGTTTACCTTTATCCCAATCTCAAAGCTAGATACAGTGAGTGTCAATATCTTATTCAGGGGGTTGGAGAGTTTCAGTGAAGCTTAGACAATCTAATAATGTCACCTATCACCTGCCAAATTCCTTTTTTATTGGTCGGGAGAGAGGTGTCTGTTTCTATCCCGGTCAGCCAAGGCTGTGCTATAAATGTGGCAAATCTGGTCACCTGGCCAACATTTGTACAGTAAAGAAGTTCAATCTGTGCGGTAAAATTGGCCATACAGGGTCAGATTGTGTAAATCTGTGATGGCCATTTCCATAGAGAATGTTCGCAGGCTTATCACAATCTATGTAATGACCCTGCAGATGAGGAGCTGATTATTGCCACAGAGGTCTTAGAGGAAGAAGCTTTAATGTCAGAGATAATCCTGACCGGAGAAGATCCTAAACCAGAGGTCCAGGAAACCAGAACACACCTGGCAGGTGAACAACCTGGAGAACATTCATCCCAGGATTCACTGACATCTGTTAGTTCTGCCTCTGCTGTGCCATCTCCTTCTATGCAGGGTGAAGTCACACAATCTAAATAGAAAAATAAATAAGATAAATCTACCCGTAAGCCTGTGGGGGAATGGATTGTGGTAGAGAAACGGGCAAAGAAAGTAAAATGTGCCAAAGAAGTAGGGGGGGTTATTGCCTCTAACAGGTATGATGTGCTGGTGGGATCCAACACTGATCCCTATGAGTTAGAACAGGAACTAAAAAAAATAGAAAGAGAATGTGAGTCCGGGTCAGACGATGATCCACCTACCAAGAAAAGATCCTTTCCAGGGCCAGAAATGAAGGAATCAGTCATGGAAACTAGCAATGGGGATTCAGACTCTGATTTGCCATGTTTAGTGTAATTGTTCTGCTCCTCTGCACTATGATGGCATAGTTCTCTTTCAGTATTGTTTCCAGTAACGTGAACAGTATAAAAATTAAAAGAAGTAGGCATGCAGTATATGAACAATTGCGATACCTGGATGAAGATGTGTTTTTCCTGCAAGGGACTCGCCTGTCCTCAGGGAAGTCATTACATGATGCGGAGGCCAAGTTGCAGACCGAACCCTCGTTTTTGTCCCTGGCTGCTAAGCCTTATGCAGGTGTTGCCATTCTTTGGATGTAATAATCCATAGATTGACAGAAATGTCAATGGGTAGATGTCTGATGTTAGAGGAAGACTCCAGTTCATTAATATTTATGGAGCACAAGTCATAACAGAAAGAGTCCTCAGCCAAATCATCTCCCAGACCGGGTTATAGGATGTGTTCACCTATGGGGAAGGACTCCAGGTTTCACTTATTTATCGGGTGAATGGAGGAGTAGAATTGACCTAGCCCTGGTGAGTTGTATAGAAACTGTCACAGATAGGAATGAGAAATTAGTACCCTATTCTGATCATTTTGCCCTTTATTTGGTGGTTGGTAAGCGCCCGGACATGGGTAGGGGACTCTGGAGATTGAACTCCAGCCTTTTAGAGGAGCAGCTTGTACAGGAAGAAGTAGAAACTCTCCTGCAGAGACAGATGGATAGGCACGACTTCTATGAATGTAATTCAGATTGGTGGTAAAATGTCAAGGAGGACATCACTTCTCTGGTTAAGAGGTTATCAGCCAATAGGGGAAAAAATAAATATAGGCACTACCTGAGATTACGAAAAGAGTTGGAGTCCCCTTACTCAGATGGGGTGGTGGCAGGGGAAAAGATAACCTAGCTAAAATCTGAAATCTAGCAATATCTGTTAGCACTGCAGGTCGTGCCGGCACCGCTGCTCCTAATCGCAGGCACGGACGCCGGGTCCAATCTTTCAGGTAACCCACTACCTATGTTCCATGCCTGTGTTTCCTTTATGCTGAGATTTGCTCTGGTGTTTGAGCTGGCGTGGGTGTGTCTCTCCTAATCACACACACGCTCTGTTTTCTACAGCCTATGGCTGGTTTCCTGCAGATATTTGCACCTCCTACTACAGAAAGATGCCTGAGCAATCTCTGGCTTACCCTGTGTAACTCTCAGTGCTAAGGTGTTTTCCCTGTTTTGCTTTGCTGTGTACCGGACCTTGCTTACGTTTTTGGACTCTGCCTGTTTGCTGCCTGACCCTGACCCCGGACTACGTTTTGGACTTTGCCTGATTGCCGCCTGACCCTGATCTAGGATCCTTGCTTCTGGACTTCTTGGCCACGCAAGTCCCTCGGTGCTTGCATCGGATTTCCTGACTCCTGTGGTCAGCTGCCACTGGCCTGGGGATTGCTCTGGAGTGGCACCTGGCAGCTACCCCGCAGCCCAAGCCTATCCTCACCATCAGAGGCTCTAGCGAAGACCTGGTAGCGGCTTAGTCACGCCCCTCTGGAGTACACCCAGTCAGTGGCACAGTGGGTCCACACCCGCTTGCATAACAATATCAGTACAGCAGATACAACTCCTGAAAGTTTGAAAGAGATTACGAGACCCCGGGAACACCAGATCCCTTTGAGAATTGCAGGGATAGAGTGGAGAAGAAACTGATAACTGGTCTCATGGATTCCCAATGGGAATTTTACAGGACTCCCGTACAGGGATCCTAGAAGTTGTAAAAACTTACTATGCTGTCTTATTCCAGAAAAATGACTTAGAGAATGAAAGGATGACCAAGTTCTTGACAACAACTCCAGGTCCTGACACAAATACTTTAGACTTTTCCCCCCTCACAGCAAACTTAAAGGTAGCGGAGGTCAAAGAGGACATGACAAGTCAAGACAAGTAGTCCCAAAGGAAGGCTTCGGGTCCTGATGGCATAACTATCCAATTTTATAAGAAATTTAGAGATATTCTGGCTCCTATTCTTGTGGAGGTTTATAAGAGCTGTCTAGGAAAGCATCTGGTGCTCCGGTCCATGGGATTGTCATCTTAGTCCTACTGTCAAAGGGCAAGAAACCAACTGATATTAGGCCTATAGCCCTTTGAAATGTTCATAGGAAAGTTCTAAAACTTTGTTTTCTAGACTGGTTAGTCTTTCCTCATCACTACTGACAAGCAGTCAGTTTGGTATGGTGAAAGGACGAAACATCTCTGGAGCTGTCATCTCATTAAGGGAGATCTTTTAGAGATGTAAAGTATTTGGCTATGGTAAATATGTTGTCAGACTCGATCAGACTGTATGGCATCCCAGAGCTCTTTGTAGATTGGTTAAAAACTTTATACAGAGAATCTGAGAGCTTCCCCCTCATCAATGGATGGCAAGGCAACACTTTTAGGGTAGAGGCAGGGGTGGAAGAAGGTTGCCCCTTGAGCCCACTTTTGTACGTCTTTGCAATCAATCCTTTTATGAGATCTTTGCAGGAATGTGGATTCCAGGAGGTGATAATTCCCAATAGCCCTCCTCTGACTATGGTAGTATATGCTGATGATGTGACTGTTGTGATATCCACTCCTTGTGAGGCCGCCATGTTATCTGCAGCTATAAGAAAATAAGCTACATACACACTTCCAATTATTATCGTTGGAAAACGAACGACGAACGTTCATGCACGATATATATGAACGATCGTATAGCACCGATCCTGCACATAGAGTTAACGACACGATCGTTCGTAGATATTGAACACACAATAGATACGATCGTTTGAGCGACAGAGGAACTATGTGCACGACAGGAAAGTGAACGGACGTTCGTTCATTACGCATGCTCTGACCATGGACGATCAACGAACGACCGTACACACGAACGATGTTCAACGATCGTCGTCCAATCCGATCCGTCGGTCCGGTCGTTCGTTTCCAGCGACTTTCCTCGTTCGTCGGCGTCGTTGGTTACTTTTTTACGAACGATTTTTTGCCCAATCGATCGTTCGTCGTTCGATTGGAACGATAAAAATTGGAAGTGTGTACGCACCTTTACTCCCAAGCTTCAGGGTCACTGATCAACCTGGAGAAAAGCAAAGCTCTCTGGACCTTGCAAGGTGATCCTGGTTTTCATCTGGCACAGTTCACGATAGCCTCAAGCCAAATCAAGATCTTAGCGGTTACATTTGGTAGGGAAGACAATGCTAGATTAAACTGGGAGGAGAAATTAGAAGCTGGGAATGTAAAAGTTCAATGTTGAAACATTTCAAGCTGACCTATAGAGAAAGGGTGGCGATTAGTGTTGGTCCAATAGCTCACTATTCGTTTCGGCAGCTATTCACTCGAATATAGCAAAAAATTCAGGTGGTCGAATTTCAAAGTCGAACACCTTTAAAGTCAATGGGAGGAAAAATTTGGTTTTTTTTTCAGCACTGTTTAGAGCTTCTACAGCCTCCAAACAGATGTAAAATGATACATTATAAAAACATACATAAAAAGATACATTGTAAAATGATACATAAAAAGATACATTATAAAAAGATACATAACACTATTACATATGAAGAATAAAGAGCACCTGTCACATCAATATTAGGCTAAAGCTAGGTACAGACTTCCAATAATTATTGTTAGGAAATGAACGATTACGTCCGATCAACGATTATGCACGCTTATACTTGAACAATCATATTGTGCACAATTCTGTACATGCTGTAACAATATGATCGTTCAAATATAATCCACCAACAGTGTCCACACACTAGATACAATCGTTTGAACGATGCAGGGAGGGACATGTAAAGGAGAAAGTGTACCGCAGAAACATGCACGATCACTGAACGTCACGATACTGCACACACGATAGATACTAAAAGATCAACCGTGGCGGTCGTTCATTTCTAACGACAATCCTCGTTCGTTGGTGTCCTTACTCACTTTTTTTTGGCCAATCGGTTGATCATCGGTCGCTTCTTCTTCTAATTATTGGACATGTGTATGCAGCTTTAGTCTACACAGACTGCATTCCCATGAGCTAATCTACACCAGGACGTTTCCTTCATGCATGTTTTTAAATGTTATATTGCTTGCAACATTTAACAAATTAAAACGCTGGATAAACGCGGGAAAACGCTTCCATTGAACTCAATGGAGGCTTTTTCAGGCGTTTTTAAGCTTCTATGAAAGCTTCCTTTGAAAACAATGGGGCTTTTATAAACATTTTTAGCTAGACTTTGGAATCTGGAAGCCTCCTTTAATAAGATCTCCACACCCCCGGGGGATGAGTACAGGGGTACATAAATCCCATTACTCATTTCCTGAAAGGGTTAAAACATAAGTAAAAAATAGGACAAGGCTTTAGTTTAAAATTATTTTATTAATGTGTGTGTTTGTGTAATTTACCTTTTTTTAACTTTTTTTTTAGTAAAGCTAAACTTTACTATGCTCACAGCTCTGCTTCCTTGACGATCAGAGGAGCAGAGCTGTCAGCATAGTAAAGCTCCGCTGATTGCTCTGCCCCCTGATTAGCTGAGAAAAGGGAAAACCCTGATGAAAGCGATCATCAGGGTTTCCTATTTCTCAGCCAATCACAGAGCAGTAGAGGTATGAATGGAGATAGTGGGCCAAATTTATCAAGCAAAATCGGTTGGCCGGTCGCGCATCTGTATTAGCGAGCTGAAATGCGAAGTGATCGCGCTAGTCATCAACTGGATGAGATCGCGGCCAAAGCCGCGCAGCATCGGCAGCTTTACATTGGTGAGCTGGCATCAAAAGTCACTGTTCCCCTAAAAAATCATCCTTTCTAATGGCACACATATCACCCTTAGCCCTAAAAAAAAATGTTTGCGCTGTTGCAATGTTTAAAACATTTATGTGCGCCAAGAAAAAAGCATATTTTAGAATCACTTATTTCTTTTCTGTTAGGCAAGAGTTAACCGAGTTCAACTCCTCTCCATAGGCGCCTATATAAAAGCTTCCGATACCTTGTCGGATACGTGTGAACGAGCGCGATGCTGCGGGCCTGACATCGTACAACTCTTTTTTTTCATGTTTTCTAGTAATTCATTTTACTAGATTTAACTCATGTTTCTCCATGTTTGAATGTGTTTCTTGCAGCATGCTTGTTTGAAATGCATTGCCATGTGTTTTTACGCTGCTTTTCATATTTCTCAGCTTAAGAACCTGCCATCTTTAATCTTTCACATGTCCTAAGCCCTTGTTTGCAACTACTTGAAATGTTGAGGATCCTGCTAGCTACTAATCAGCCACATTTCTTGGAGGTTGTTCAGTGCACTTCAAATACTGGTAATTTGGTGGCCTAGGATTTCATAGATATTTTGCGACTATTATCTGAGTGTCCTCATAGGCTGCAAGATATGACATACAGAATTCCCACACACAGATATCACACTGTGCCCATGATGTCGTTACACATGCCCACAAATTGGATATATTTTACCAAGCAGATTTTTATATAGAAGCCACAGCACACCTATAGAATGGGGGGGCAGCCCGTGTCCCCAGCTCTTATCGGCAGCTGGCATCCTCTGCATGGATGACGGCTGAGAATGGAGCGTTTACAACTGTTCTTTCAATGGATCACAGCTGCAGATGAGAGCTGGGTAGAGGTCCACACACCTAAAATTGGCTGTTCACAACTATGTACATGCACATCAAGCTCAATCAATCAGAGGTAGATCATTTGAAGAGCACTAATTTGCCTCCTCTCTATCACGCAAGGCTGGAAATGATCTGTCTATGTCCGGAAGACAGTGGAAGCCTTCTGCTAGAATGTCCTCTGGCTAACTCGCACCACAATCCTGATTTTGATGAAGGCACATTATTCTACTGTCTCACATAGATATTCCTGTGTTTTGGATTTCTCCACTTTTTTATAGATCTATTTTTTTTCACGTGTCCACAAAATAAATCCACATGTGCTGGATTATCTGACCCAGTGCTACAGTGCTTACATTTTGCCCCTAGATTGTATGTATGTCTGGCACTTACTAATGCTTCACTAAAACCAGATAAACAGAGTTTACATTTAGGAGCACAGTTATTGTTTTTACAATAGTTTAAACAGGATTAAGCTTAGTGGGGTGGCAACTGGAAGCTTCATAGTAATAGTAATAGTATACCCACATATAGTATACCCACATATACCCACATAATAGTATACCCACATATATCTACACACAATCTTAACAAACAGTTTACATTTGCAACAGAAAATAGATAAATCAGTCAATGAATTAGTTATCCCTTTTTTTTTCTTTTTAACAGGTTTTTGGTTTTCAAAATTACTCACAGTTTCTCTTTTTCTTTAGACCATGATTCGTAGGAGATACTACCAGCAGAGGTCCATTTTTGTGAAGCGACAAATCGCAGAGTGGATCGCAGACAGGCTGTGGACCCCTGAAGGGAGGCGCCCAACTGTCTCCCAGATCCAGCACACCTGGAGTGACCTCAAGCAGAGGAGACCGGATCTGGTGTGCGAAGTAGGGGACCGCATCCTGTCTAGTAAGTTTGGCATTTTGTCTTCTCCTCTTGATAAGGAATGTTTTACAATGATAAGTGTTTCACAATGTTTGTTGTCTGTGTAAAGTAGTATTGTTAAGCCTAGAAACTGTTTGTTTTTCACTTCCTATATTTTACTACCCTTATTATTTGGTATATTTGATTTTGTTATTACATCCAACTCTCCATCACGCCGCCTCCGAATTTTACAGCGGCCACACAGGCGCCTGGCCATCCCCCAGGATGTGGAGGAGGAG
>NC_092868.1:7619403-7657814 GCF_032062135.1 Pyxicephalus adspersus
GCACATTTATCTGTTACAGACAAATGTCAGAGAAGTGCAGTGTGCCATATTTGGTCCCTAGATATAACTAGATTTGTGTTCATTTAGTGACTTGATTAGAATCACTTTGACAAATGTACTGGAACATTCTTTGGGGAGAACCCAAAACTGGCGAGCTCATGGAGTGTTGAAAAAATTAAGTGAAAACTGACAGGAAGAATGTGAAGAATGTTCTCACCTGGCACCCGGCATCCACTTATCTAGTACACCCAGCCCGGCCACGGCCCACCCTAGTTGCCCAGCCACGGCTCACCTCCACCTCCTGGCCTCGCCCACGGTGGACCACCGCAGCACGGCCGCGAGTGCGGCCCAACTCCAGAGTGTGTCTTGCGGCTGTCCGGCGGGCAGGGGCACGGGGAGGACTTGGAGGGGCACGGGCACGGAGTGAACGGGCACGGGGTGGAGGGGGAGGGGCTCCGAGTGGAGGTGCATGGGTTGGAGGGGCAGGGGCACTGGGTGGAGGGCCAGGGGCACGGGGAGGACTTGGAGGGGCATGGGCACAGAGTGAACGGGCACGGGGTGGAGGGGGAGGGGCACAGGGTGGAGGGGCAGGGGCACTGGGTGGAGGGCCAGGGGCACGGGGAGGACTTGGAGGGGCACGGGCACTGGGTGGAGGGCCAGGGTCACTGGGTGGAGGGCCCGGGGCACTGGGTGGAGGGCCCGGGGCACTGGTTGGAGCCGGGGGGAAGAACGGAGCTGGCTGCTCTGCAGGAGCTGGGGAGCCATCAGGGCTTATTGGGATTTGCCAACCCAGTCTTTGAATAATCGCCTGATGTAGGCGAGATTGTTGGCCTAGGGATTCACTTAACATGTTACAGAGATGGTCAACTCTGAACATGTAGGCACCCAAATTGGCTGATTGTTCTTGGACTGATTCTGTCAGACGATTCACGGCTGCCACATGTTTTTGGACTGATTCTGTCAGACGATGCCAGATGTTGTTGCTTAAATTCTCGGTCCTGGCGATTTTGATATGTTTTCACGTAGGAGCATAAGGACCCGTTCAAAGTTATCAGAACTTCGGCCAGGCATCCTTGACTCTACTGCTCTATCAAAATGGTCAATCAGCCTCTGAGTGAGGTTTAGAAGCTGCCTGCCCACACTGGGTATAAGAGTTATGGGACAACACACACAAAACATTTTTTGGAGGAATAAAGTCAATGGTGTATTCTTACTTGTTCCTTTTCCTCTGTTCGTTATTCAGTTTTTCTCTTTTTTTTCGTGTTTTTTCTCTTTTTCTTTTTTATTTTGCACAAGTTTTTGGTTTGCAAGACCAGAATGACTGCAAATTTATAGGGATGCAGACGCGCGTAGACGCGCGTAGACACGCGCAGACGCACGGTGACGCGTGCAGACGCGCACGCATGTTCATTTAAATGCGCGCCATGCAAGGATTTTTTTTTCTGTTATCATGGATCCAGATTTGGACTTTGATTTATTTTTTACTGCTGCTGCTTTAAACAGCGCATATCTTGAATTAGAACCAAAGGAGCAACTAGAGCAGGAAGCTCATACTTCGGTCCGGGCACCACGTGTCTTCTTGGAACGTGGCCGCCTGGAAAGTTTGCGTGACCAGGATGTCATAAGGCGTTTTCGCCTGTCTCGCCAGGTCATCCATCACCTGTACAGCTTGCTGGAAGAGAAAATTGCTATTTCTATTTAATTTCTATCAGCCAAACTACTATAATGATATTTTAATTAGATCACGAATGCTTGGTGAGAATTTTTTACAATTCATACTATTGTGAGATGACATATTATGAAGTTCTTACTAGTATATATACAGCTTGATCTCAATTAGTTTGTAGTGTTGCAAAGCAATCCAAAAAGTTTAAAAACAGTTCCAAACAAATGTAACAATGAATTATTTTGTGAATGAGTAAATGTAACCTAAAAAAGTATCACTTACCCAAAACAAGATGAAGCATTAAAGATTCTAAATGACTGTAGATAAGCACAGAACACAGAGCAGGTGTGCGCTAATTAATTGCTATGATCTCACCATTGACAGCAACAGATCTTCCTTAATCGCGCATCTGAAATATAATCGCCTCAATTGCTATGATTTCACGATTGACATCTTAACAGATCCTCCTTAATCACGCAGCTGAAATCTAATCGCCTTAATTGGCCGATTTGCGACCCCTATTGCCCATTGTTATGAAGGCAAGCATCCGGCTTGGCAGTGAGATGCGAATGAACGAGTGCATATGACTCCAGCCCGCAGTAAACCGGCTCGATATAACGGCGCGAAATAACACGCAACCAGTGAGCGCGGATTTCATTGATGAATTAGGCTCCCCATCTCCATTCAACCTCTATTGCCCTCATATTGCCTGCGGTTACAGCTAATTGAAGGCACCTGTTTTCAATTAGCTGTGACCGCAAAGTTCTCACGGTCCAGGAATCCCACAATGACGTTATGATTCATAATTTCATTGTTGGATAACCTGTAAAAAATAAAAAAAGAACAAGTTTAAATTAAAAAACACATACAAAATAAATAATTTAAGAAAAAAAATAAATTAAAAAAATGTTTTTTTTTCCTCCCGAATTTTTCTGTCGAATCACATGTTTTTCGGGTCAGGTCTACCCGAATTCAAACATCAACACTAGTGGCGATGTTAAAGACATACCTGGTCCCTATATTTCTCTATTTGTCTGTGGGCTTCCCATTGCCTGATAGCCTATCTGCTAGGCTGTTTAGTTTGTTTTTCCAGCTTTTGTAGGGGAATAGGTTAAACAGAATAAAAAGAGGAGTGACTTACCTGCAGAGAAGAGAAGGGGTTTGGGCATGCTTAATCCGGGGCTATTTTTTGACTCCTTGTTCCTGAAAGTGAATTTTGGGAGCCTGGATACCAATGTCCGTCCCATGTGGGTAAGCAGCGTCAGAGCTTGGATAGAGCCCTTTGCAGAATGTTGGTTAAGGGGAAATACACTAAAAAGGGGGGAGATGGTCTCGTTGTCACCTTCCACTATATCTGCGCTTGGGTCTGAAATCCCTGAGGTAATGGGGAGGAATAGAGAAGTCATACCTGGAGAATAGCACAAGAAAACAGTTCTACCAAAGTATCAGCAGGTCCTTCTTCTGCTCTCCGTTGGCACTCAGAGACTGTGTCACATCGGTTCTGCAGGGAAGTTTGAAATATCTGAATGGCCATAGATTACCTGCAAAGGTGTTTGATGTCACCTGGTTGTCCTTGCACAATAAAATGTTTGTTAGGGGAAATGTAAAATTTGCAGCTTATAGGAATTGTCCTTTAGGTTTTCCCCAAGAAGAGTCTATGGAGCATTTCATGGAGGATTGTGCGGGGAGTTGTCAGATCTGGGAAGGAGTGGCGGGAAGGCTTAAAATTCAGAGGCTGAAACTTTTGAGTTACTCGGACAAGGTGGATGGGGTCCCCCAGAAAATTCCTAATGTAAACCGGGAAACAATCTATATCATAATATCTGTGGTGAAATATTATCACTGGCATGCAAGGACCAGGGTGGCCATGTGCAATGAACTGTTTGTTCCTGGGAAGGTAATAGAATAGATTTCATTATGTCTGAGCTCAGATGGGGTAAATCATTAGAGATCAGGAAATGCAGGAAAAATGCTGAATTGTGGAAAAATGTGAATCTCTGAATTCTGCTCCAGGAAAACATTCTGATTTTATTGTTTCTTTATGGTGGGATTAAGAATGGGACTTTGATTTTGGACAGTTTAGGACATCTGCGTTACCGTTTAAGAGGTGTGCCACGCCAGTCAAACTCTCCACCTGTCACTGTCCTCAGAGGAGGTCACACCCGGCATGCGCTGGGCGATTGAGGCCAGAAGCGAGAGCCCCTTGGAGTCAATTCCCCTCCTGTGCCACATATCAGATGCCAAGTGCTTCTTCTTTCACCCACCTTCTTCAGCGGGTACTGGTGTTGCTAACCACTGCCCCACTCTGTCGCCGGGTCACTTTATGGTCTCCTGATGTTGCTGCTTCCATCTGCACACTATGTCACCTTGCCACTCCGTGGTTTCCTGTGGTTGCTGTCGCCACCTCCAGACTCTGTCATTGTGCTGTTCTGTGGTCTCATCATGCTGCTTTCACCTCACCACTATGTCATTGTGCCACTCTGTGGACTTCTCAAGCTGTTCTCCCACCCTCCCCACTCCATGGCTGGGCCACTATTTTGCCTTTTTTGCCTGGATGACATCGCTATTTATCTGACCCTTCTTCTGATCTGTCGGAAGGAAGGAAAAAGAGACGCACAACGGATCCTGTCTGTGTAGCAGATCTAAGGCCTGTATGGTCCCATCGGAATCGCCTTATGATTTGGTAGCCAAAAGCATGACTGTAATGGGGCTGAGATCACGCATGCCATGCCCCCACCCCCCCCCCCCCCCCCCCCCCCCCCCCCCCCCCCCCCCCCCCCCCACCACTTTACCCCAACGATACCAGCAGCACTCGCAGTCCTACCAAAAAACCATTTAACACTCCCAACAACAACCTTACCGAGAGTCCCATACCATAGATGGGACCCTCACCCCCACTGAAACAGTCCAATACAACTGCTTCCCTCGAGGACCTCACCGACAAAAGAAAAACTTCCTTCCTTCTCTTTGTCACACTAAAAAAAAAGATCTTCCCTTTCCGGCTCATTCCTAATGTGTTTACCTGTTATATTATTCTTTTGGATCTTGGAAGTAATTTTGGTAATTATTTACACAGGTAAACAATGATCCATTAGGTTTCCTAGTAAATATATATTTCTTTCAAATATAGCCCAGGTTTATAATTGGTGCACTATTAGTCAGCATTTAGAGTTTGCATAGAAAATATTTCCTTAAATGCATTGGATAGCAGTAAAAATAAAAAATTTCCATTCTTCCCCCACTCTATACAAAGCTAATTAGCAAAACAAATAAAAAGGTAAAATAAAAATATTATATAGACAAAGAAGTCTGTAAAACAGAAGAATAGAAATAAACTGAAACGAATGACCCTGGATGGATAAAGTTTGATAATATAATGCTAAACTAGTAAAATTTACAGAGGTCACATGGTTAGTGGTAGCAAAACAATATAAAAACACACATAAATAAATGACAGCTCTAAACTGAGTAAATGTGAATACGTACGGTAACATTTAAATATGAGCAAAAGATAAGCTCAAGATTAAAAAAGAAATGTTTTTTTTCTGCTAAAGAATTGGTATTATATTTTATACATAAAGAACGTGGTATTTTTCTAAGCTTTAGTGTTAATATACCCTGTTCTACATTAACACATTAGACAGAAGGAAAAATGCAGTGCCTAGTGGTAGTTGCTTGCTCCAACCCAAAACAGCTTAGTACATTTTGGTACAATAATAAATAAATGGTAACAAACAATTTTCCGAACACAAATTCAAAAAGGAAACTTTTCCTAATGACACAAATCCTTGTCAAGCCATCAAGAGCGTTAACATTTATAATGGACTTGATGTTGTATACCCAAAACCTAATTCAGTGCAATATTTTAATACTCTCATTTAAACTTCCAGGGCCTGGTTTGAAATTTAGTTTACACTTAATTTATAGTTTCTATGTTACAAAACCAAACTAAAACTGTTTTTACAAACCAGCCAAATCTTATAATTCTTTTGGAATTTGTGATCTGTTTTATAACTTTTAGATCTAAAAATTGCATAGAGTATGTACTGTACATTATATGAACTTCGGTCCCTCAGGTTGCAAGACTGGGTGGTTTGCAGCCCCAGAGGGTGTGACCTTCAGAGTGCCTGAGCCCTTCTTCTTCCTCCAGCCCTCCCAATCGGGACCATTCAGGCCGCCCCGCCAAGTGTTGGACTGGTGCATAAGAACATTATTTTGTGAATGAAACTAATGACGTCAGCTAGAATGATGGGGCAAATATTTCCAGGTCGGGTCAGCAGTCAGGGATCATTGGCCTTCCAAAAAAAAAAAAAAGGACTTTGTTAGTTGTTCAGTGGGACTACCTGTAGGAAAAGCAAGGCCTGTCAATCCAAGCATTATGAAAGGGGTTCTCTGATGGTAAAGGTTCATATTTAGCTTTTTGCCTGTTGTCTGTATACCCTGGGAGTTTTTATCTATTAGTGGGAGCAGTCTGATTTTGTGGATGGTTGTCTACCCATAGGGTGTTTTATTTTATGTGTCTAATTTGAGGCATTCAGCTCATTCCCGAAATTGATGGTGAGGGATCTAGTGGGCATGGCCTCTGTGAGTTACGATCTTGACAACATCCAGTGTATTGGTCCCCCAGACTGGCAATTCAGGTGTTGTTGGCAGTTCAGTTTCCCACGTGACATCACTTGGGAAACTGAACTGATGATTACCTCTGCAGTTCTACTACATAGTCCAGGCACTACAAGTGATGAATAGGGACTTGCCCCCATTCATCACCTGTAGTGCCCTGTATTCTTAGATAGAGAAACTCTTTCCAAAAATACATAGTAGAAGTAGAGTGCGGCAACCGTGATTGCTGTTGCAGCGCTGTACTATGTATTCTTAGATTGAGTTTCTCTATCTAAGAATTCAGGTCACTACAGGTGATGAATGGGGACAAGTCTGAAAGTTCTTTTGGTTGTTAAGCTATTTATATCTAGGTGCAAATTATATGCACATTTGATTAAAAGTTTAATCAATCTGCAGTGAAATGAGACAAAAGAGACAATTGTTTTGCTGGGTAAAGCATTGCTTTAATAAGGCTTACATCTCGGGACAGAGTCCAGGTACAAAATCTTGGCAGTTACGAATGCGCCAGTCGTAGAAGTAACGTATTAGTAAGAATCAATAGTGTGCACCTCTATGTGCCTATAGACTAGTGTGCTAAAAATGTATGGGCTCCTGTGGTATTTAGGAGAAAGCTGACACATCATTGGCACCTGCTTTCACTGTCCAGAAACATATTATAAAGTGTAAGTTTGCTTTTGGGAATAATAAATGACTGGCATACTGATTCTGCCATCTCACATGCTCTGGCTTCTGGCTGATAAGTATTTTATGAAGTCTATTTATACATTTTATCCACAATTTACACATTCTTCACAATGGATCCAGTTGCAAAATTTTTGAAACAGCTTTTACTCATCATTGAATCATTTTCTATTTAGGTCCAATGCAAAACAGTGAATATATTTTGAAAGGAAAATATAAAAATACACTCCTATGACTTTTACCTGTGTATTTGGGACTAGAAACACATGTATGGGTCTCCCTTACTAGCAGAAATATCAGGCAATATACATATACCATCAGGATTGCTTTTTAGAAGACATGACAGCACCAATCCTAGCACACTGTCCCACCACAACTTCAACATGGTACGTCTGTTACTCAGTTTTGCAAATGCAAGCAGAGAGAAAGCAAAAGGGAGAGAGGAGGTGACATCCTCCATCATACAACTCACATCTATATAAAGCAAATGATTAAATTACATCAGAATTTTGGTAACTTTGCAATCCACCGTACTTTCCTTTTTTATTTGCATACAAATGTAGAATTAAAAACTTCCGATCCTGGCAAACTATCCCAGTCATATAAGCATCCATCATTGTTGATACAGCCTAATACATAAAATTTTTTGATCTCATCACCTGCAAAAAAAAAAGATTAAAAGAAGAAATGATGGTAAATGTTCATTTAAAAAGGTCTTTAATGCTGCTAATGCTAGAGATGCTATGTACTAGATACAATTTTGGGTTTCAACTTTTATCGTTATTTTACAATATAGTAAATAGCAGTATCGTCTCCATGTTACATAGAGAACACTAAAGATTCATGCACACTTATCTATCTTTGTACAAGATAGGGGCTGTAGGTTTATTCTTAAATTGAATTTGTATGCAAGTCAGATCAGGTACATTATTTGAATAAATTCAATTAGGAGAGATGTTTGTCCCAAAATAATATTAAGCAGTGTAGTATCAGTTACTGTAAAAATCCTCACTGTAAGGTGATCAAAAAAAAAAAAGAATCTTTATGGAGCCTAGACATTCATTAACTTCTGGAGCAAGCTGTGCTTTGATATGCAAAAATAGACAACTGCAGAGTTTGCCTTGGTCATTAGTGAGTTACAAGATGTTACAGATCAGATCAGCTCTTAAGATCACTCACAACCTCAGCTGTGTTTAGCAAAAGATTTCCTCTGCAAGTCAAGTCAAACTGCCCCCTCCAAGCCTCTGTCCTGCAGACAGCGAGCAGGGAAGCCCCATTCATATCTTGGAATCATCCGTATGTTGGATGTCCTTAACTCGGGGAATACCTGTATCCTTATGCAGGTCACTATGTGTTTTAGGAATTCACATTGCCGATTGTAAACGTACATTGAAATGTGTTTCTGTGCGTCATGGCATACACTGGAGTAAAAAACAAATACTACAGTAATAAATGAGCATTGACAGTAATTTATTTTAATATTAATATTAAACAGTATGTATAAAGCGCAAACATATTATGCAGCGCTGTACATTACATAGGGGTTGCAAATGACAGATGGTCACAAGTGGAGTAAAGGACCCTACCCAGAATAGCTTACAATCCAGGAGGTGGGGGAAGTAGCATACAATAGGAGGGGGATATAGATTGCTAGGTAAGTAGTGAGGGTTTAGGTAGCAGAAGTAGAGGGTAGGCAAGTATAAAAAGATGGGATTTTAGTGCTCTTTTAAATGAAAAGGAGAAGCAAGCCAAATAGGATGAGAAAGACCATTCCAGACAGTCGGGGCAGCTCTAGAAAAGTCTTGAAGCCGTCAGTGAGATGTGGTTATGGGAGAGGAAGTCATTAGTAGGTCATTGGAGGAGCAAAGAGAGCGGCTAGCGGGATATTTTTCTATCAGGTAATAACAGTAAGTGGGAAAAGAACTGTGGAGAGATTTGAAGCCAAAGCACATGAGCTTGAATTTGATTTTCATTTGGAACTGTGCAGGGATTTGAAGTTTGCTGGATTACCCGGCTTCACTGATAAAAGTCCTCTTCAGCTTTCGATAGCTTTATTAAATCAGACCCATCATGTCTGATTTTAACAATTTTATCTATAAAGTAGGTGGCTATGTCTTGGGCAGAGAAGGTAGTTGTAGGGGAAGCAGGTGTGGGGTTTAGGAAGAGTCAGTTGTTGAGAAGAGGCTTTGTGGTTTGAAAGTTTATTTGATTTTTATGTGACCTGAAATTGCATCAGACAAAAACAAAAATGATAGTTGTCAGACCTACAGTAGTCTCCTCAGTTTCTGCACCAAAGGAGCTTACACTCTAATCACGTCTACAATGTTGTCTCACGCTTTTATTTTTATGCATTTATGACGCTCTTATATTTTTCACTTATTGTATTTAAAACATTTGCATTAAAGTCCAGTCAGTTAAAAAGACACAGAGCAATGCAGCTCCATATTTATCATAGCAGGTACTGTGTCTATATAACATTACCTGCGCGATTTGCAAAACCTGAGAAGACTAGGCACTCAAATTCATTGCCGGTACATTTCTGGGTTTTATTTTCTGTGCACTTAATGCCCTCCGGTGAAAAGCAGGCATCACATTGATGACCATTCTCCGTTTGATTTTTTTCCATCACTTCACATTGCAAGAGAAATATTTATAGAAGAGAAGGAAAACAGAGTCATCAATAAGCTACAGTATAGGAACGCCTGAGATGATCATAAAGGAATCTATTGTTACTTTTCTAGTTTATTTTTCCTCATGTGTCTAAAGGTACATTAAAAACTGAAATTTCAATCCTGAGTAGAACCTTCTTGTTTGTGACCTTTTCCAGGGCCTTTTAAATTAAAGCTGAATTAAATTTGTGCTCTGAAAATTTTCGATCAGGCAGGCCTTTATTGAAGAAAGAGACAGACGATGTCCTTTCTGCAATAAAATATACATAACCCTGCTACTCCCCCCCCCAGCCTCTCTCTTCTCTAACCTTTCACTGAGATTCACCCTCCTTCTACCCTCATTACCATCCCCACTACCCATAAGTTGTTACCCGCTTTCTCTGCCAGTCTATGGAATGTCAGATCCGTCTATATTAGGCTATCCTCCATCCGTAACCTTTTCCTCTCTAAATCTCTAAACTTCCTGGCTCCCACTGAAATGTGGCTTCCCTACTGAAATTATTTTTTGCCTGATTTCATACTTAGGCATTAAACACTTCCTTCCATCCTTCCAGTTGCAGTTTCAGTTTAACTAATGTTAAACCTAATGAGTATCAATCCTCTCGTTGCTAGTGAATCAATAAACACAGATTAATGGTGAGTACCTATTAACATTTTTTAATGTTCTAAATTCATCATTCATTATAGATTAACTAATATCACTCCTTATACAATTGGACCTAATAACCAATACAAACAAAATAAAATACACACTTTACATATTTTTATCAGTCCTTCCTACAGGTCCATCCACACACATTCAATAATCTAAAACCTACCCTTTGGAATCCTGTGATTCCAATTAAAATGTAAGAGTAATCAGTCAGCATCTATGACAGTTTACGTTACCTTTTACTTCTTTACCTCTTACTTTACAATACACTCATTAAAATAAATAGTAAATAACCTATACATTCATCGCAATCACATTTTATATCTGAAGGATAATTTTATCTCCTCCAATATGAAGAATAATACTGCGTACACATCCCAAGAATCCTTTATGAAAACACATATCAGACTACGATAGGTATGTTTGCAAAGTAACAATTTTGCAATATTAATAATTGTATAAAGCTATTTTTTATTATGTTTTTGCCTCTCTAATGATCACCCTCGAATCCACAATTGTTAGATAGACTTGCTATCCAGCTCAGCACAACTAAGAATTATTCACATTGGGAACAATTGAACCTTTATCATCTCAGTACTACACAAGTAAGTTTTCCTCTCTTTTTTGTGGAAAACCACGTATCTCTACTTACAGTAATAACTAAATATTTCATTCATGTTTTGATTGTTGCCATGGATCCAGATTTGGACTTTGATTTATTTTTTACTGCTGCTGCTGCTGCTGCTTTAAACAGCGCATATGTTGAATTGAACCAGAGGAGCAACTAGAGCAGGAAGTTCATACTTCGGTCCGGGCACCACGTGTTTTCTTGGAGCGTGGCCGCCTGGAAAGTTTGCGTGACCAGGATGTCAAAAGGGTATATATACAGCTTGATCTCAATTAGTTTGCAGTGTTGCAAAGCAAACCAAAATTTTTTATCAAAAATGTACCTCCTTAATCGCGCATCTGAAATCTAATCGCCTTCCTTCTTAATCGCGCATCTGAAATCTAATCGCCTTCCTCCTTAATCACGCATCTGATATCTAATCGCCTCTAATCGTGAAACAACGCGCAACCAGCGATCTAGGAGTTTCATTGATGAATCAGGGACATTGTCTCCAATCCATTCTCTTTTCACAGACAAACACAGGGATTTTCGGAGACAAAAAATTTCATATACACATATGCATAAAGTTAATATAATATTATCATATATTTTTATATATTATATTTTTATAATAATATAATTATTAAAATTAATATTATTTCATTTACAAACATTACAATGATCAAAAACAACATCTCGATAATTGCACAACAAATCATATTTGAATTGTCATTGATGTTAAACAAGACATAAATGTTCAAACAACACATAAAGTTCTTGTTAATACTCCCAGATCTTCTGGTTTCAATATCCTTGTAACTTGATCCCAATAATTTAAAAAATCCTCCTACACTTATAGAAGCTCATTTGTTATGCTCAATGCGTTTCACAGTTAGGAGAGCTGCTTTATCAACAGAAGTAGGTGCATTGATATCTTTAAATATAATGTACAAGGGTATATATAAAAATCCTTAACAAAAACATAAATCATAATCTATCATTCCATCTCAATTATTATTTATTTACACCCAGACATAGTTTTGTACACCCTATCCTTTTCAATAGATTCATTGCAAATTGATATTGAAGACATCAAAACTTTGAAGGAACGCATATGGAATTATGTTTTAATCTGAAGAAACTGTTTAAACACAATAAATTAGGATTTACCTTATATTTTAGAATCTTCAAAATACTCCCTTTTAACATTTTCTCAATCAGATTTATGAAGTAGACATCTGAAACAGTTTTCTATTACCAGGGTGTCTTGTCCAGAATTTCTAGCTATCCTAATATGTTTGAGACCATCAGTTGTGTTTTGCAGAGGTAGGATTGGTACCCAGTCAAAGTTTACAGTAATTAGCCCTTTCACTTACTCATTTACTCCATATTATCACAAGATATACTCAACTAAGTCACGAGAAATGACAATCTAGCATAACTTTAGGACCTGAAGGTCAGTCATTCTGAAAGATTTCATGAACTTTGAATGTATGTCTTATCTCAAACCTTTAGTATTTGCTACTCAATTTTTTTACCTCAATCGATTAGCTTGTCTTCTATCTGTCATTGAGCTTTCTCCTCCTTTCTATACCTGCTCATTGTTCTCCTTTAGGAATGAACTTCAAATGTCTGATGCTAAACTGAGCTGGATTATCCACTAGTCAACTGTAGGTGAATGGTTAAGGCCAATGGATGTCCAGGAATTGGGGGAGTAACAACTACTACCCTCATACTCCTAGTGTAAACCATATGAATCGTGGTGTTGGTAAGAGATCTGTACCTCCCAGTCTCTTTCCATGAAGGTGTCTCCTCGGATCATTCCAGTATAAACAATGTAACTATTGCACTTCTTATCATTGTCAGTTACAGGGATGGAGGCCAAAGCTGTGACATTGCCCATGGCCCCATTCTTCCTGTTACTAATTTAAATTCAGGTAATTATACTTTAAAAAGAAAAAATAAACCATGTAACAATAAATTTAGAGCTTTATTAATATGATAAGTGACCAAATTCATGCACATTGTGACATGTCAGGAAGTCAATGTAGCCCTGTAAAATTAATTAAAGGTTCATTTAAGAAAAAAATTATATTTTCAATAATTCCTCACCTGCTGTAATTGCACTGATGAAGATTAGGAAGACAAGAATTCCGTTCATTGTTCTGGAAACCAACATTCAGATTTGTTGGTTGTTGAGCTAACAGAGAAGTCTTGTCACTCCTTTGCTCCTTGGTTGGTCTGATTAATATCAAAAGCATTGATATTTATATCTTTTTGAGAGCTCCAAGATGCCAGAATGTTAACAATGCTTGGCAAAAGCTGCAATCTCTTAAACAAATATAGAAGAACTCTTTGATGTATAAAATTTGAACACACTTAAGCTACATACACACTTCCAATTATTATCGTTGGAAAACGAATGACGAACGTTCATGCACGATATATATGAACGATCGTATAGCACCGATCCTGCACATAGAGTTAACGACACGATCGTTCGTAGATATTGTACACACAATAGATACGATCGTTTGAACGATAGAGGAACTATGTGCACGACAGGAAAGTGAACGGACGTTCGTTCATGACGCATGCTCTGAACATGGACGATCAACGAACGACCGTACACACGAACGATGTTCAACGATCGTCGCCCAATCCGATCCGTCGGTCCGGTCGTTCGTTTCTAGCGACTTTCCTCGTTCGTCGGCGTCGTTGGTTACTTTTTTACGAACGATTTTTTGCCCAATCGATCGTTCGTCGTTCGATTGGAACGATAAAAATTGGAAGTGTGTACGCACCTTTAGTCATGACTAGGGTGAAAGTACACCTTAGTAAGTGAAAAAAAATTCCTATACTAAACTAGCCCCAATCTGTTCGCATTTTGCCTGCAGGCAGAATTTTAAAAAGTACTTAGGAGCTTGATAATACGTATATGTATATGGGGCATTGTGACCTTGCAGATCTTTTGACATAGACATTATCTGTCTGTCTGTGTGTGTTTCTTCTTCACCAAAAAAAAAAAAAAAAAGAAAAAAACATGATAGGTAAATTGGCTTCTCCAAGAGCAGACAGGGCTCACAAAGAGCTGTTTTATCTGCCACCATTTTTCTGATCCTGTCTATACGGGATGAGGGTCAGGTTCCCTTTACCCTCTAGTAAGTCTGATCACAAGACCTAATATTTAAAGGGACATATAACCCAGTCCCGTTTCTAAAAAAGGAGCCAGATGTCAGAAGTCTGGGTTACCGGCAGACAAATGGAAAAAGGAAAACAAAATTAAGAAAATAGTCAGCAGCATTGAAATCACTCAGATGCTACACTGAGCAGAGGTTATAGTGAGAGGTGTAAAAGTTTTTGTCTTTTTTGCTTTGAAAGATTACAAGTTAAATAAATTTAAACTTCAGACACAAAGTTAAGTAGACACGTAAATGTTTAATTACATGGTAAAGTTTACACACCAATATACAATAAACATTATCTTGAATAACACGATACCAAGATCAGACACAAAAAGGTAATCTGAGTCTACAGCTGGTAAGGCTGGTAAAGAGACAATTTATCCACTTCAGTGTTGGTTGATTTATTCCAGTGACTAGCAGGTTGATACCCTACTTTGCTCTTCATATTTGTTTTGCGTGTGTTTGATATAACTGGTGCCCATATAATGGTCTAGTTTAAAAATCAAGGGGGACTCAACCCATTTATTTCCTTTTCAATAATAACTAATAATTAATAATCAAGTAGTAAAAGTGACAAACTGTAAGACTGCAATCTTTTACTTTATCCGTCTGAAATGTATTTAGCTGATTCAAACTGAAAGTTTAGTTTGTTGTTAACTTATTTATATTTATAGAGCAGTTTTATTGCTTATTGGAAGTAATATTTGAATTATTCTGCAGTGAAATCAGACAAAAAAGACAATATTGTAGCAGAGTAAAGCATTGTTTTATTAAAGCTTACAGCTCAAGACAGAGTCCAGGTACAAAATCTTGGCAATTACAGGAATGTGCAGCATGAAGGATCAACACATCAGGTCTGTAAATGTAACAGTCTCAGAAGTAACCTACCCAAAGGAATTAACAGTAGGTACCTCTAGGTGCTCAAAATGTAAAAACTAGATAAATGTTGACACATCATTGGTTTTTCCTTTAATGTCTACAGTCCAACATTTCCTTTTGGGCACAATAAATGATTGGCATACTGATTTTGCCATATAACTTGCACTGGTTTTTTCTTGAAGTTCATGAAACCATCGGAAATCCAGGAAATCACTAAAGGATGATTACCGCAACTGCATTCATAAATACCCCTGTGGGAATCAGTGAGCAATCCCTGGGCACTACAGGTCAGAATGAGGGCAAGCTGTGATAAATCAATGCTTTTTGACTAACTAGTAACAAAGTGGCCTTTTTTTGTGTAGATTCCCTTGTAAGTTTCGGCTTTTGCAATTGTTGTGGTTTTGTACTGTCTGTTTTGGTTCTTTATATCCACTGCACTGTAATGTAATGATTCTTTATATCCACTGCACTGTAATGATTCTGTTATCTTATAGTTTTGATATTTGATATCCTGATATTTTGATATCCTGTATTCCACATG
The DNA here is from genome assembly GCF_032062135.1 of Pyxicephalus adspersus. Taxonomy (NCBI): domain Eukaryota; kingdom Metazoa; phylum Chordata; class Amphibia; order Anura; family Pyxicephalidae; genus Pyxicephalus; species Pyxicephalus adspersus. Next base: position 7,634,904 of record NC_092868.1, read on the forward strand.
TTTTTGGTATTGTTATACCTTCGAAAACTTTTACCCATGAATCATACATTTTCTATCTAATGTGAAATATGTGTAATTTTTGGAAAACATTCATAAATAGATCCCTATGAAACAGGTCTATGTGCTTGTGACTGGAAACATTTGTGGGGATCACGCATTTTAGGGTATATACTGGGATTACCTTTTTTGGGACATGGAAGCACCAACCCTACCACTAGGGATGAGCGAAAATGCCTCTGGCATTTTTGTGAAAATTTCCTCAAAGTTAAGATGGGTTCGCAAAATTTTGCAAAACCATCAGAAATCACTATAGGAGGATTATCATGGCTGCATTCATAAATACAGTCGTGGGAATCCTCCTCTCAGTGAGAGATCCCCAGGTACTACAGGTCAGAATGAGGGAATGCCGTCATTCCAACCTGTAGTGCCTGGGGATATCTTACTGAGAGGAGGATTCTTAGGGCTCCATTCATAAATGCAGCCGTGATACTCCTCCTCTCAGAGTCCGAGTCATGCGGCTTGCATTTTTGAATGAATGTGGCCGTGGGAAAAATCCTCTTATTTTTCCCCACGCTGCATTTATGAGCAGCCAGCGAGACTCACACTGTGTTCCTGGACAGAGAAACTCTATGCAGGAACAAATAGTGGGCTGCAACAGAAATCAGCAATCAGCTCCCCTTATTGGTCTTGCAGGTCCTAAAAATTCGGTCTCGCTGGCTGAATTTACAAAGGTCTTTCTCACCTACATGTCTGCTAAGCTAAAACGGTCCAATTCGCAGCAAGACCAAATTTTAAAAATTTGCTCGCTCATCCCTACCTATCACCACTGGCCACCACAGCTTTATCATGGTGGGGCTGTTGTGCAGCTATGTAACAGCAAACAAAGAAAAAGAAATAAGAGAAGAGGTGAAAACCTTCACCAATCAAGGCGGACAAAGCAAATTACTAAATTACTACATGGCCTTGTTAGCTTTGCAGTCCGCCATAATTTCCTCTTTCATTTGCATGAATATGTAAAATTATAAATCCCCGTTCCTGGCAAATGTTCAAGGTCAAACGAGCATCCGTATGTGGTTATACAGCCTGTTTTATAATGTTCCTTGATAATATCACCTGCAACAAAGACAATTCAAAAGAATTCAAGAGGGAATGTTGATCAATGATAACAAATTCATCTAAAAATGTCTGCAATTATGTCTAGCTCTAGGGATGATATATACTGGATTCGATTTTGTGTCCCAATTATCATTATTATTGATGTAAAACATATAGCAGTATATTATTCAGTCATGTTTCATATAGATAACACTATGTACACTTTATCTACTTTTGCCCTGACTACTTTTTTAACAAAAATTGGAAACACAAGTTACTGTATATTTTTTATGTTTTTCGCAATGTTATGAATTCGCATTGCCAGTTGTAAATGTGCATTAACATGTGTTTATGCATTCACTTCATAGCACACATTGGTGTAAGTCAAAAATAAGTATATGGAATATACTAGGATAATGAAAAAGATACAGAACGTGATAGTGTTAATCAGGAATAATAAGCCTAAAGAGTGTATGGTTAAATTTTATTTTATTTTTTAAATTTAAATCTAGAGAATTTAGAATAAATTAAAAAATAGAAAAAATTAAAAATGTATTTAGTTTTTCAAATGTAATTTTAGAAATTAGTGAATGTGAGTGATACAATGTTCAGCGGTTAAGGTACACACTGGCTTCTAAAGGCATGAGGCCAGTAAAAAGCAAATGATGTGCTTATTTTGTAATTTCTTCTATATCATATATAGTCATAGTTATGGAGTTCATTATTTTACAATAGCAGAGGATTTTTTAATAGATTTGTCTCATATTTGTCTTATAATATGTCTTATTTTGGTATCCCAAATTCAGATTCAAAACCCAAACTAACTTTCACTTTAAATTTGCTAATTAAATTCCAGGTATATGAAAACAGAAGGTGTGGGAAGTCCTACAGTTTATTTCCTTCTGCACGCTTTAGCAGAACAAAACCTTTTGTAATCTGGTTGTGGTTGCTCTACAAAATGGAACTGTTAAACACTGGGGGAGATCAGATAATTATTTTTTCTGCGTTCAGCAGATTGATGACATCATCACAGCCTAAGTGAAGTCACTATTTTGGAGTTCCTGAACTGACCTTAAATGAGTAAGTGAGTGCTTTTTATATACTATTGTTGCCTATTGTGATATGTCAGGAATTAATTCATGTAAACTTATAAAGTAAATGAAGGTGCTATTTAAAAAATATTGTTCCTATTAATTCCTCACCTGAAGTGATTGCCCTGCTGAAGATTAGGAAGACAAGGATGCAGTTCATGGTTACGGAAACCAGAATCTGTAGGTTGTTGAGCTGACAGAGAAGTCTTGTCACGCCTTTACTCTTTGGTTGGTGTGATGGATCTCAACAGCCTAATATTTATATTTTTTTGTTAGCTCTGCAATGCCAGAATATTAACAATGCTTGGCAATGCCAGAATGTCCTAAATAAATGTGTCAAACGGTCTGATCTGTTTGACTTGTAAAGTTTGAACTTGTTCCAATCTTGCTTAGGACAATTTGATAGGAATTTTTTGTATAAAAGTACTCCAGAGCTGGGTAATAATAATGTCTGTGGGAGGAATGGTGGACTTGCAGGTCTGGAGTCTTGGCCAGGATATTTTCATCTTAGTGTTTGTATGCCCCACTTGTGTCTATGTGGGTTTTTTCCCACATTGCTAAAAAGAAAAAAAAACTCATACTACTAGGTTACTTGGCTTTCCTCATAATTTATCCTTGGACCATGGTAATTACAATGTTGCAGAAGATGTCAGAACTATTTAAATAAATATGCGGGCTCTCCTTATAGTGAACTCAAGCCCAATCACTATAATCCTAAATTAGCCAGCCAAAGCAAAGACAGCTACATAAAGACATGGTTGGATGAATTGGGTGCAGAGAAACAGTAGTCTGCAAAAAGTCCTGAACTCAACTAAACTATGTGAAGAAATGTAAGCACAGAATATGTACAGGTATTATCTTCCAGTGTCAATTTTACTGATCTCACTAAAGCTCTCTTGGCTAAAAAGACCAAATACCCTTAGGTACAACACAAGTCTTGATGAAAAGCTTCTGAGAAAAGTAGAGGCTATTTGAGTCACAACAAAGGCACCAACTTCATATCAATGCTGTAGTTTTGGGATTGGATGTCCAACAATCCACATGGTTATGAAGTTCTGGTGCTCAGAGACATTTGAATATGTGCTATATTTTATTACATCTTGTTGATCAGGACAAACTTGGACCAGGACTGAGGTCACAATGTACCTAAAAACATTTGCACATTCCTAATGTGTCAACCTGTACTATTATTCTCTGAATGCATCTTGGCAGAAGCCGTTTGACAATAATTTCCATAGGTAACTGGTAACCCATATTTCACCACCTGTTCATCAATTTTAAAGAATGCAGGAAGCAAGTTGATAGCATAGCGGGGATCAACTATCATTGATGGATACAACTTATACCAGGAAGACTAACCTTGAAATGACCTATATTCCTGGTAGGATACTGCTTCTAAGCTATAAAAATCTCTATCTCTCCAATTTATTTCTTGAATGGAAACTTATTTAGAGTAATGAGAGTTGGCTACATGACATACATTTTGGTATAAACTAAGTAGCTGCTAAATGGAAGCATGGTTTTCAGAAGTTATACTCTATAATTGGGGATAGAATTATTTTTTTAAATGGACTCCACTGTGGATGGTCTTTCAAGTCATTTCCCAATCCTTGTTTACCCAAAGCAAAAACTAATGTATTCAAGTCCTGGGGCAACAATGTGCTGGGATAACAAAACTAAATCCCTGAGGCTGACAATGCTTTAACATTTAGTTTTTGGTGTTGGTTCTTGTCTTTGTTTAATAAAGGTTGTGTTGAGCTACCTCTTTGTTGAATATTTCGAGTTCATTCTATAGGTATAAGGGAAAGAAAGGGAAAGAAAGAGGTTTCAGACTCAGGAGGTTTTTGTGTAAACATAAATCAAGTATGCATTTTTCAAATTGCAATTAGGACATACATCAAAGGTACATATTATATATTTTAAGCTAAATATCCAAATGCCTGTTATTGTCACAGGGTTTGGATACTTTAAACTAGACTTTCCTTCCAATGTCATACAAAATACATATAAAGGTTGAAAACAAGGTAAGAAGGGGACCTGTTATGGTTGCATGATTCCCAACACGTTTCGCCTGTTATAGGCTTCCTCAGGGGTATATAGTTGCAGAGGTTGTATGATTTCTCTATTCTACAAATACAAGATATAAATATATAGCATATATATTGTCAAAGATTATTATATAATATAGTTGTGTTAGAGATCTAATTTATAATATAATATAATAATCCTTCTTTTATGTGGATGTCTAGGACTTAATAATTCCACAGTTAATTACGGTGAACCTTCAATTGAACAATCAACATCTCATTTAAAACTTTCATATCTGATGTTTGAAAAACAATGTATTGATGTGATTTAAATGAAATTAATAACAAGGGCAATAGTTTACTCATGTTTAGTTGGAGTGCGGTCTATGTAGGGAGGTAATAGAAGCAGTATTCAAACTGCATGCTAAAAAAAAAATTGTGGCATATAATGTAATGTAAGTAATGAAATGTATCTATATAGAAACCATGAAACCAAAAAATCTAAAAAAAAAATATAAATAAAGGTATGGATGTTACAAATACTATTTAGGGTACCTACCGGTTTGATATGTCTAAGCCCAAAGAAAAAAGGTTATTTGAATGTTATCCCAGTAGATTAGGTCCAGTTTTAATATTTATATATATGGTCTTTGTTTCATATGCCCTAAATATGGGTTTAGTGAAAACTTAGTCTGAATATAAATGAAAAATAGGTCAAGGTCAGTGCCAATGCTTAGAGGAAACGCTTAAAACAAAATTGCAAAAGTGCAAAACAATGTTTTTGGACCACCTTCCCAGAACACGTAATGCGGTGCCTTTAATAAAAGACACCTCAAGGTAGAAGGAAATAAAGTGGCATGAAGTGTAGATCCTTCAAAAAGTAGGAAGCCTTCATTTCTCTGGTTCCTAGACTTGAGTTGGAAAAGATGGAGGTCGAATGTAGGGGGGCACCCATTCATGAATTGGCCTCATCCCTTTTCTCTTTCGAAATCTTTGGTATCTTTGGTAAATACCATATCTAGCACCGCCAGGTGGTGGGGGGAGATAGTCATCCCATTAAAGGGGTGGTTTTCATACAAAGGAACTGTAAGGTTTACATCTGCTATCTACCCATAGACAACTAAACCTAATAAACAACTAAAAAGTTTCTAATAGAAAAATGACCAACCAAAAGTGGACTGTCATCAACAAAGAGAGAGATGGCATTTGAATGTATTTGATTCGAATGATAACCAACATTTCCAGGATTGAAGGTCTCAATCGTATGGCTGGGGTCAATTTCATCAAAAAAAGTGTAGCCTGGGAGGAACCTGGGCCCAAATCTACAGGGAATTCTTTTCTGACTACAGGGCAGATGAGAAAAGCAATTATTTGCAAGAAGGATAACTGGAGAAGGAGCTGGAGGAGGAGGAAGTGCATTTTGGATAGGAAGACCAAAGCGTCTTAGGCCAGTTTTCTCATCTGGCCGAGAATAGACAATATGCCTTGACAGGGCTACAGTAGGAGCACTTGGTATGGAAAGACCTCTCACTTGGCCCTGATGTGGAGGCTGCATGCCCCAGGCTTGAGCAGTATGAGCCCACAGGATGCAAGTATACTTCTGATGAGCCAGCTGATTGCAGTGGGTGGCATCTTTAACCCTGTAGCACAGCTCGAAGCAGAAGTGGAAGTGCATGTCAATCACATCAAATTTTTGCAAATCTGGCAGAGTGGCACTGTAGAAATTCCCTTCTATGATGTCCCAGCGCACATTAGGAATTGGGTACTCTAGCACTTCACCAGCTTTGAATGCAACAGGCATGGCCATGTACCATATCACTAGATATGCAGGGCTCAGCACCTCGGTGAGCCGAATAAACAGCTTGTCCAGGTTGGTTTTGTATATTTCCAGTGATTGGTCATGATACCTGATAACATCCCAGATACACGAGTTGATGACAACGTCGGGCTGAGGTCTCCATTCGAAGTTGGCCAGCAGACTCTCTGTGTACTCCGAATAGACGCGGGTCAGGAAATAGAACCGTACCAGGCGGTGGTCAGTTCTGTACTGACGCACTTTGCGGTAAGTTATGCCATTGTGCATTTCACCCAGAGATACCCCTTCCACCAACTTGTCTTTTGCAAATGACATCTCACCCTTCCTTTAGAGCTGGTTCTCAGTCAGAAAATTCTGCAGTATTTTCACAAGATCTTTGCAGACGGATCTTTGAATGGAGTCTCCCAGGATGGCCACATACTTGTGGAGAAGTCTCTCTCGGCTCCCGTTACACATACCGGTGTCCCCCATCTCATCCCCCCGACATATAGAGAGAGTCTGCTGTCCAATTCCGGGGGTAACATACACAGAAATTCAGTCCGATAAAGCGTGGTCACCGATGGATGAACCAGAAGACGTAGTCAGGGATTATCTGAAGTCAGGGCAGGCAGCGTTAAAAGTAAGGAATCAGGCTGGGTTGCTGTTGGTAAGCCCGGGGGGTACAAGAGGCATGCAAGGTAGCGCGCACCTCTTCTAACAAGCCCCCTAGGATGTGCTGTACTGTTCACGGCCGCAGGAGTGATGCGAGCATGAGCAACACTGTCCACATTCATAGGGATGCAGAGGATGCCGCCTGGCCGAACAGTAGTTCGGACAGAACAAACCCCCCGCCGGCAGGGAAAGACGTGCGGCTAGCAGGCCAACATCAGCCTTGGCCATGCTGCCTGCTGCAGCGTTGTCTCCCCCACTGCCCACAACCTCCAAGGATGCCGCGGACTTGCTGGACAGGTAAGTCCCCTACAGGCGCCTACTGCAGGACAGGAGGAGGATAAGCGCAAGAAAACCCCTCTTTCATGTGTGTGTCCACATTTTGCAATGCCTATGGAGGGACCCCCGCATTTGCATCATCAAAAAGCAGGATGATTACTGGCTGGCCATCCTTCTGGATCACAGCTACAGAGACAAAATGAGACAGTTTCTACCAAACACGGAGCAAGAGAAAGAAAAGGTCACCTGTCTGGGCAGAATACTATGCAACCCACTGTGTGAGGAGTTCTGCACATCACATTCCACACAGGGATCTCAGACGGAAACTGCCTTCACTGTATGTTCCTGCAGCAGCACCAGCAGCAGCATCAGCAGTAGTGCCAGCAGGCGGCACACATCCAAAAGTGCAGGCCAAGGCAGGGGGGATTTTCTGGATGCCTGGCGAAACCTGATGCGATCACCTCAAACAAGTGAAGTGCAGGGGCATAACCATCGGGAACGAATGAAGTGCATGGTGCAAAATTACAATTGCTCTTTTTTGGCTGGTGGTGCTGGTGTTGACAACAGCAGTTAGGAGGAGGATGCCTGTCCTGACACTAGTGATGCCATTAATTTTTGGGTCAACAGGCTTGAAATCTGCCCTCAGTTGGCACAGTATGCCATCAAGTTTCTTTTGTGCCCAGCATCCAGTGTTCTTTCCAAAAGGACCTTTAATGCCACTGGCCACTGTTAAGCGTACACGACTGTCGCCGAAAAGTGTCAATTGCCTCATCTTTTTGAAAATGAACGAAAGGTGGGTTACTTACGACTATCAAATCCCCAATGCAAATGTCACTGATTGACTGACACAAGGATTCACACCAAGAAGCCTCTGTGAACCCACACTGCTTCTGTGCTGGGTCTGTGGCCACTAAACAATACCCCCACATCTTTTTTGGGGGCAGCAAGCGTGAGGACGAAGCCCTTGTTTCTCAACTTTGGGAAGTGGTTCCCTTGCAAGGTAACCCTCCAATGCTGAAAGTCTTGTAGCTTGGATCCCTTTCCAGCCAGGCTGAATGTCTTTTCAAACAGAAACTATTCTTATTGTAAAAACAGAAACGGGGGGAACATGTCCATTGCTCTCCCTTTCCTGGCCACGTAGACTGCATGTCTGGAAATTGGTTCAGTATAGAAATTAAGAGGGGCCACACTATTTATTTTTGTAATAAATGATATAATTCTAAACAAAATTGAATCCTTTAAGGCATCCACAAAACATGTTTTTTAACCTCCCAACCGTTAAGCCCGAACTTTTCCGTGATAAAAAAAGTTACAATTATCGTTAACCCCGAACTTTTCTCACTGTATGTAAACACAGTGAGAGAAGTTCGGGTTTAGCGATCACTTACCTGGTCCCTCTGCGATCGTCCATCCGTCGTGTTCCAGCGTCGTCCTCCAGCTTCGGGTGTCCTCTCCGGGAAGAAGAAGCTGGCTGTCTTCTTCTTCTAAGCCGGCCGGCTTAGAAAAAAAAGCCGTCTGGTTTAGAAGAAAAAGCCGGCCAGCTTCTTTTCCCTCGGTGCGATCCAGAGTCGATCGCAAAAAAAAAAAAAAAAAAACATTTTTTATATTCATGATATCTACTAGAACCCTGTTCGGACATATTTCTGTAAGTTACAGGTCTACAATTTAAAAAAAAAAATTCATTAAAACCTGTAACGCTTTTGGTACAGAAATCTAGACCTCAGTGTAACGCCCAGGTGGTTAAACTGGTTTCCAATGTTGCTCTCTCTTCCTCTAAAGGAAGTGATACAGAGAGAAAGTAACAAGATCTAGATGATGCAAATAAATACATTTGAGACTATCAGTTGTCTTATGCAGAGGTCTTATTCAGTATTAATTGATTATAAATGTATGCCATAATATGACAAGAACCACTCAACTATGTCATGTCAGTCCATTATTACTTTAAGACATAAAGGTCAGTCAAATTTGATGAACTTTAAATGTATCCTCAAGTGCAGGTGTGAAAACCATCAAATGTTATGATAACCCTGGCTCTTAAGGAGATTTCTCCAGTAAAGGATAACCAAAAGTTGCTTCTGCTGCACAAGATCACTTCATTAATATAACCAGCCTTAGAAAATACAAATAACACCTCCTAAAAGATCCCATAATGCTTTAAGTAGCAGACACATCTCAAATCAACATTTCAGAGTTGCATGAATTAGGTCTTCATGGTCCAATTTCTGTAAAGAAGCCACCACTAAGGAGGAAAAACGCCAACAAGAGAATTGCTTGGTCTAAGAAACACAGGGAATGGACATCAGTGGAGATGAAAAACTCAAGAGGCCAAGTTTGATATATTTGTTTCTACCTGCAAATCATGGAAGAGGAAGTGTGATGGTGTGGTGGTGCTGTGCAGGTGACACTATTGGTGTTTTATTAAAAATTCAAGGCACACTTAACCTGCAGGACTACTACAACATTCTGTAGTGACATGCCATTCCATATGGTTTGCAATCAGTGGGACTACCTTTTGTTTTTCAACAGGAAAATGACCCCAAACACAACTCTGGGGTATGTAAGGGCTATTTGACCTAGTAGGAAAGTGAATAATTACTGCTTCATATAACCCGACCTCTGCAATCACCCAGCCAAAACCCAATATAGAAAATATTTTCCACTTGGCTGATGCTTTATCCTGTGTAAATGAACAGAACAATCCAGTCTTTAGGTAAACATTTGACAGTAAACTGCAGAAAACACATCAGAAGGAAACTGTGCAGTAGCACAACTTTAGTTCAGAACAAAAGAATCAAGGAGACTCTCTTTGTTTTTTTTGTTTTTGCATTGCTCTAACTGGGGTTGGCAGCTATAGTCTTACTAAATGTGGCAGGGCCACATACCCATTTCTTAATATACCCATAATTAAGCAGGCTAGGCCCAAACTTACTGGGAACAAAACACAGTTTGGGGCTTTACTAAAAGAATTAGGATACCGCAGAAGCTGCAGAACATGATATTTTTAATCACACAAAAAATACCTAACCAGTGTATGCCTAGCTTTTATCTTAGGTATTTTGATAGGGAGAGTAGTAAATTTGAGTGATATTGTGTTGGGTAGTTTGATGCAAACTAACTTCCAAAGGCGAAAACAGATGGTTAATAAGAAGCACATGCTGTGCTCATTCTATGATCTCTACTATACTATATATACTATTGCTGCATTTTAACCCCACTTTTATAGCGAGGGATTACTTTATAATAGGATATTTATTGATCCATATTGGCTCGGAGTTGTAATTGCATTTCAAAAGGCTGATAAAAGCAGAGCTGGTTCATCCACAAATCAATGGTAGGTGGAAGCCTAGAGCCCAATGGATATCTAGGGATGTGAGGAGGGGGTCAGATAGCTTCAACCTTCATACTCCAGCAATAAGCAGGGGAATGTCCATGTTATGCGTCTGATACCAAATCAAATTCAGGTACTGCTTGCTTTAAAAAAAGAAATGATGTATAAAAAAATACTACATTAATTTGAAATAGATTGGGCAAACATTCAATTTTAAAGCCCAAATTACCTTTCACTTTATTTATTTATTTATTTTTTTTATCTGGTGGTGGCTGCTCTACAAAAAGGAACTAAAGGAGAATAAACACTTCTACCTTCAGCAAACTAACGGCAATATTGCAGCCTAACATTCTTCTTTAGAGTTTTTAAACAGCTTTCAAATGATGAGGTGAGATAAATATTTATAAATGGTACCATTGTTGCATATTCTAACATGTCATAAAATAATTAATGTGAGTTGATTAAAGATTCATAATAAAAATAATTTTAATAATAATTCCTCCCCTGCAGTAATTGTACTAATGAAGATTTAGATGACAAGGATGCAGTTCATGGTTATGGAAACCAGAATTCAGATTTGTATGTTGAGTTGACTGAGAAGTCTTGTCACTCCTTTGCATTTTGGTTAGTCCGATGAATAACCACGGCATTGATATTTATATCTTTTTTACAGCCCCATCAAGCCAGAATATTACAATTCTTGGCAAAGGATAAAACAGAACTCATCATCACCCCCCTCAAATTCTAAATCTCTCCCTGACATATATCTAACTGCCCTTAGACAAGTTGTCTTGGTGTCACCTTTGACTCTGCCCTCTCATTTACCCCCCATATTCAGAACATTTCCAGGTCCTGTCACTTTCACCTATACAGCATCTCCAAAATCCACCCCTACCTGTCCTCAGAGACCACCAAACTCCTTGTACACGCTCTTATCATCTCCCGTCTGGACTACTGTAACATGCTCCTCTCTGGTATTCCACTAACCCGACTCTCTCCTCTACAATCTATCATGAATGCTGCAGCCAGACTCATCCGTCCTTCCCTCCGCTCCTCTTCCGCTGCATCTCTTTGTAGTTCCCTCCATTGGCTTCCATTTCACTTTATTGTGCCCCTTTCATTTCTGACTTGGTAAAAAAATACTCCCCCAGCCGCTCTCTCTGTCCTCCAATGACCTACTAATGACTTCCTCACTCATAACCTCATCACACACACAGATACAAGACTTCTCTAGAGCTGCCCCAACTCTCTGGAATGGTCTTCCTCGTCCTATTCGGCTTGCTCCTACATTCTGCTCAAAACCCACATTTTCAAACTTGCCTACCCATATTCTCCTGTCTTTTGAAACCATCCCCACTTCCCACCACTACATATTTCCCATCCTATTATGTGTGGAATTCCCCCACCTACTAGATTGTAAGCTCATCAGGGCAGTATCCTCCTCCTGTATCACTGTCTGTATTAGTCTGTCATTTGCAATCCCTATTTAATGTACAGCACTGCGTAATATGTTGGCGCTATATAAATCCTGTTTAATAATAAATATTAAAGGCCATAATATTTTAAATTAAATCTGGGAGAGGTGTTTGTTTAGGGAAGCAATTAATTGAATTAAAATTTGAACACTTGGGCAGTAACTGGAAGAATCAGCACAATTTGTTTTCTGAAACATGGAGACAACTTTCACAATTTGTTCTATGTTTGCCTGAAGCAATTGGATCAGAAGGGAGTTATGTAGAAGTTTTTCATAGCTAGATAATTTCAATATCTGTAGATGGCCGAGATAAAACTAATGACTTAATTGCAGCACAGCTTCTTTAACTTTGTAATCCATTGCACTTCCCTCTTTCATTTGCATGAATATGTATATTCTTGTATGGAAAATCCTGGATAATTTTTCAGATCAAACTTGCATCCACCTTCGGTGACACACCCCGTTGTATAAAAATACCTGTGAATATCACCTGCAACAAAGACAAAAACCAAATGTGTCAAAAAAGAATTGTTGGTAAAAGAACACATTACATTGTAATTGTCTAGTGCTGTGGATACTATGCATTGGATATAATTTATGATTTCAACTGTTTATAGTCTATAGTACTATCATATTCATATTGCGAAGAAAACACTAAAGATTCATGCACATGTAACTATGATGTCCAGATGCCATCTCCAACAGAATAAACAGAAACATACCCTGATAAGTTGTTATGTCTTTTTTGCTTTTTATAGGCTGGTTGCAATATTATGGAGAGGTGTAAATGTGCATTAACATGTGTTTATGTGATTCATGATATCCATTGGCGTGAGTTATCCATTGGCGTGAGGGTTATTGACAATCTATTTGCAAGAACACAAATGTCTTTATCTGTTTTTGTGCCAGGGGAGCTTATACTTCCCAGGTTTCTCACTTTTTATGCATTTATAAAGCTCTGACATAATCCACATTGCTGTAAAAGGAGCTTTTAAGTAAAATTACACTCAGTTACACTGAATATGAGGGGTAAATGAGAGGGCCGAGTCAAAGGTGACACCAAGACAATTTGTCTGAGGGGAGGGCCGAATAACAGTGTTGTTAACAGTTAGCTCCAAATGCTGGATCCCCAAACTCATTGCCAGGACGCCACTCTCATCCTTCTACATCATCCCATCCTATTATGTCCCCACGCCGATAATGCTTTTTTACCGACACCTGAAGCCGTTGCCAGATTTGCCATCAGAGACACTGCATTGTGTCCCATTACTCCAGCTACCTCTTCTACTTACCTGCAACACCCCTGAGCCTCCATGCACTCTTGGATTACTTTCAACTACCTGCTATATCCACATGGAATCCCGCCATCGCAAGTAGTTTTGCTTGGATTGCTATACTTCTACACAGTTTCTGGATTATTTTATCTACCTCCCGAATGGGACACTCCGCTACTGCCAAGCAAGTTGTTACTACCTCTGTGGACTCCTCATATCCTGGTAGCAATGTTTTGTTTTGTTCTTTTTTATATTCTTGGACAATGATAACTTAATGATATCTTACACTGGCCGGACTAATACCTGCTCTATTGTGCCGGTATATTAGGAAGGCCTCTTAGAATTTTAGGCTGGTCTAACCAAGAATCACCAGTGGAAAGATGTGATATAGTATAGCATTCTCTTCTAGTTGGTTCTATAAGTGGGTATGAAAACCTGCAAAAGTAAAATTAGATTGTATTTAAATATTTTTCTTGATAGCTGAAGTTCGCCTAAAAGACACCGTTCCCTGAAGTCTCCCATATATTTTAGATAAAATTGAGCAAATGGATCTTTGTATATTTACCTCATTCATTCTCTTGCTCTATGTCTTAGCTAATAATATACTGCTAATGTTCAGAATTTCGTGTATGTGGAGACTGATTGAGATTTTGAACTTTTGAAAACAAATATACAAATATTTTTTAGCTTGGTAGATGCCTTAGAGCTTTATCTTGTGTAACTAAGCAGTACAATCCAAGTGGTTATTCTTTAGGCAAGTGTTGCACTTCATAAATTTAGAGACTGCAGACAATAAATCAGTGGAAAATCGGGCAGTAGCACAATTTTTTATTAACAAGGCAAGGCCTAAATTTACAGTCTAGGGTTTTACTAAAACAAATTAAGATACAGCAGAAGCTACAGAAAAGCTACTACAAAAGTCATGCAGTTCATTTTTAGGAATTAAATGGATTATTCTCAAGTCTTGCATTTGCTACCCAAACATCTTACCTAATTGATGAGAATGTCTCTTATCTGTCACTTTCACCACCCATCTGTCTTCTTCTGGACTAATTAGCTCCTTGTACTTACCATTCCCATATTCTGAGTAAGGTGGAATTTCAAAAGGCTGATATCAAACAGAGCTGGTTCATCCGCTCTGTGGTAGGTGGGAGTCTAGAGCCCAATGGACCTGGGGTGGGGTAGATAGCTACAACCTTCATGGTCCAGCTGTAAAGCAGGGGCATAACCTTATTATTCCCCTGATACCAAATCAAATTCTACTGCTTGCTTTAGAAAAAAAGTAATGTATTAATAAACACAGAGCTGCATTATTATGAAATGTTCCCAAATTTAAACCACAAAGTACCTCTCACTGCTACTTTGGGATGCTCTACAAACAGGGAGATGAGAGAATTAAATCTTCTACTTTCAACATAAAGTTTATTAAAAAAACATGTTCTTAATAATTCCTTACCTGGCATGATAGCACTTCTGAAAATTAGGATGACAGGGATGCAGTTCATGGTTCAGAGTTCAGAGATTGTAGATTGTTGAGTTGACCGAGAAGTCAAGTCTTGTCACACCTTTGCATTTTGGTTGCTCTGTTGGTTAACCCTGGCATTGATATTTACGGTATATCTTGGGGGAAGCTAATTAACCTCACTGCGTGTTTTGGGATGTGGGAGGAAACTGGAGTACCCAGAGGAATCCCACGCAGACAACCAGCAAACTCCATGCAGATTCCCTGGCTGGTAATCTATCCTGGGACCTAACCACCGTGCCGCCCATCTGAATACAAATATTCAGAAAACAATAATATTTCTTAAATCACTTTTTGGCCAAAATGAGTTTCTTGAAGAGCACTTCTGTCACCCAGTAAATATGATTAATGAAGAAAAATATTCTTTTGAATGTTTCAAACAATATAATATATGATCGGTTATAGACTCACTAATCAAGGAATACAATGAAAGGTTTAGAGATTTTGAGAAGCATGACATGTCCCTCAAATTGGATCAACCTCACTTAGTTGATGTATCAGAGGCCCCAGAAAAGCTGCAGATGGAGGTAGTTGAGCTCTCGGAAGATGATATTCTAAAACCACTGTTTGACAACAAAAAGAGGTCCCATTCAAATATAAATGCTTGCTCTCCTGCTTTTCAACAACATATCGCTGCAAATCTACATTCTCCTACTTAACACAACCTAGGACATCCTTAAGATCACCAATTACTGATAAACACCTAGAAGACGTGTTAAGACTAAGTACATCCACATTGCAGTCTGATATATCACTGCTTTCTTGCAATAAACAATCCCAAGAGTCACTGAAAGGTAAGCAACTAGCTTAGTTGTTTAAAATAAAATATATTTATATTTGTATTGAAACATTGTTAGTATGCACTCTGCCGTATGGCAGTATAAGATACTTGAATGGGTTAATTCTGTATAAAAGCTAAATTAGTATTACATTATTTGCATTTTGCAGTAAGTTTGTTTTTGTTTTTTTTAAGAATGTGACCTTCTTGGAAGTATGTTAGCTATCATGTGGCCTTCAAATGAGAAAAGGTTCTCCACCCCTGAAATAGAAGGACATGCTGCAAAAACCACAGTACATTTAGCCCTGCGTAACTCAAACTGCTACTATATATATATATATATATATACACACCCCCCCTCTCTAAAGTATACATATATATATGTGTGTAGGGGGGAAAATATATATATATATATATATATATATATATATATATATATATACACACCCCCTCTCTAAACATATATATATATATATATATATATATATATATATATATACACACCCCCTCTCTAAACAATATTTTTTTGGGGGGGCAGCAGATGTGAGAAAGAAGCTCTTGTATTTCAACTTTAGGATGAGGGTCCCTTGCAAGGTAATCCTCCAACGCTGAAAGTCGGGTCCCCTTTCCACCTAGGCTGAATTTTTAAACAGAAACTATCCTTTCACAATGGGGGGACATGCCTCTATTTTGCAAGACACCCCACCAATATTTTCCTAGACACTCTTGACTGCATGTCTGGATAATGGCCCAGTATAGATGTTAAGAGGAGCACACCATTTCCTTTTGTAATAGATGACATAATTCTAAATAAATTCGTACCCTTTCAAGGCATCCACCAAACACGTTAATAAATGTCTGATGGGATGTCTGATTTTATAATGTTGCTCTCAAAGTCACAAATGTTTTTGTACTTTGTTTATATTGTTTTTATATATAACCCCTATACAAAGCCTCTCCTCCCTCCTCCACCTCCTCCTCCGTTTATTTAATTAAATATTTTATTACATTTATCATTGATATGTTTTATTTTTTCATATTATTACATGTGTTTGAATTTTTTATCTAGTTTTTGTTTTCTTACTGCTTCCTATTTTGAGGTAAGTTTAAATCAATGTTTTCAGTCTGGCCTAAAAGCCTCTCCCCTGTGCCACCTGAAGACCCGGAAGTATTCTCTGTGCTGCAGGCTGGTTACAAACATGCAGGAAATATTTTGTACTTCTACCCGTCAATCCATGCTGGCTTTGTAGTCCCCTTTGCTACAACTCTACAGCTGTGTATTGTATACAGAGTGTTGCATGTGGGAAAGATCCCACAATATAGTATACAATATACAGCTGGCTGCATGAGCAAAGGGGACTACGCTCCTGGAGGTCGGGGTCTTGCCAGGACATATTCTTAGTAAGATTTCAGTAGCATCTTTGTTCTTGTTAGATTTCACTTTTCATCACACTCATATGTGTTCTGACTGTTGTTCTGTTGTTCTTGGAAGCAGTAAAGACGCTCTCATTGACATTAATTTGTATTGTATCTTGACTGAGAATTCTGCCATTGTTTGTATCTACCTCCATCCACGTGAGTTATTTTGCAATGCATTTTTTTTTACATTGTTTTTATTTTGTGTGAATTTATTGAATTATATGTATGTAGACCACTATTTTTGTACAGTTTGTTTTAATTTAGAGGGAACCAGACAACCAATGCATAACAGCGCATATGGTCAATTTCTGAATAATATCTTCTTTGTGGTGTCTTATGGATTCAACTTTTTTATTGTGATAACATGTTTTTCCATATAACACGGCAAACCTCCATCTCTGGAATTTTTTGTTTTACTTTTAATCTGGATTATATGTAATTGAAAGAATTTACTTTTAATTAAACTTTGTATTTTTATGGCAACAACTGCAAAGCTTTTGCTTACTGGTTTTAATTAGTAGGGAGAAGAGGTCACTACTTCCATCCAGAGAGCAAGGATCCCTCTCTGCTTCATGCTGGAAGGGCGCTGTTTTTTCCACACAGGCCTTGGCTGTTTTTAATGCTTTGCGCATCTTTTGATTTGATCTACCTGAGATGAATGTAGCCGATTCAAACTGAAAGTTCAGTTGGTTGTTAAACTATTTATAGCTATAGTGCAGTTTTTTTGCTTGTTTGGCTATTACTTCAATTATTTTGCAGTGAAATGAAACAACAGAACATAGTGTTGGAGAGTAAAGAATTGTTTTACTAAAGCTTACAGCTCAGGACAGAGTCCAGGTACAAAATCTTGGCAGGTGCAAAAATGTATAGCATGAAGGATCGACACATATAGTCTTCACGTGTAGCAGTTGCATGAATCTTGGGTGAAGACATTTATGAATGGACTCCAATGAAATTGTCCTGTGTACTTGGCACTGGAAACACATGTATGGGTTATCTTCACTAGCAGCTATATCAAGCCATATAATAATAAGATTGCCTTCTTTTTAAAGACATGGCAACACCAGCCGTATCACCACTGTCCCACTAAGATCAAACTAATGACTAAATTATTGCACAACTTTATTAACTTTATAATCCATTGCACTATCCTATTTAATTTGCATTTTTGCATGAATATGTAGATTCATAAACAACAGATCCTGGATAATTTTCAAGATCAAACTTGCATCCATCTTCGGTGACACACCCTGTCGTATAAAAAACCCTGGTAATATCACCTGCAACAAAGAAAAACCAAAAGATTCAAAAAAGCATTGTTGGTAAAAGAACACATTCCTTTGTAGTTCTCCATTGCTGGGGATGCTATGTATTGTATATAATTCTGGATTTCAACTATTATCAATATTATTCACTTATAGTGTATAGTACTATCATATTCATATTGCATAGAAGACACTAAACTATTTTTGCCCTGATGCCTTCTCCAACAAAATAAACGGAAACACACCCTGATACAAGTCATTATGTGATAATATATTGGTGTGAGAAAAAAATAAGTTTTGCAAGAGCCATTGACACCATTTTTAAAATCTATTTGCAAAAACACAAATGTTCTCATCAGATTCTGTGTACAGAAAGATTTTACTGAGTATCTTCCCTGGTTTCTAACATTTTTGCATTTATGAAGCTCTGACATATTCCACATTACTGTATAAAGAACATTTAAGTCTAATTCTCATTTAAGTTAAAACTCAGTTCTAAGAGATGCAAATTTATACAGCTTTATATTTATGATTGCATTTATTTGTGTGTATGGATATTACCATTACCTGGGCGTCTTCCTTTGCCTTCATATTCCATGCACTGATATTCATTGCCCGTGCAGTTTTGGATTTTTTTTTCTGTGCACTTAATGCCCTCCATTGAAAAGCAGCTTTCACATTGACGACCATTCTCTGTTTGATTTTTTTTTGGCACTTCACATTGCAAGAGAAGTATTTAAACGGGAAGGAAGAAAAACAACATAGTCAACAATATATTATAGTAAAACCTTCATAAGGACACCTGGGATAAACATAAAATAATTTGCTGTCATTTTTGTTAAAAAGTTGATTTTTTTTATATTTTAGCAGGTAACAATATATATAAACTGTAATGACCTGTTTTCATAAACTGACACTTCATGCTTACTTTTGATCGCTTTTGTATTACAATAATCCTCTGTACAGCATTCTGTGTACATCTCATAATGATATGTATCAGAAGTAAAAGTTAAAAAATTATCACACATAATGGTATAATTCATGGTCAAACATCTCTTTCCAACTGCAGTTTTTGTATCATTCCCTAAAGAAAGAAAAAACACAGAATGTCATTAGAATGTATAATGTTATATCTTATGGTCATGACATGTAATGTAGCTATATTTACCCTCCACATGTAGTTACCGCCATGGCCACGTGGCCATTTTACAAAGGTTCATGTATTGGACACAGGAGTCCCCCCTTCCCCCATGAGGAGTAGTGCAGTGGTCAGAAAGTTTTAAGGGAGCGCCATGAGACAAAGTGGTAGTGGAATCAGGAATGTTTTTTTCTTTCCCTGTTGGACCAAATTGTACTAGTTTTTATTTCCTTCCTGTAGGTCAATTATGTCCTTAGGTTATTTCCCTAGTTGTTAAACTCGAAGGACTGTATTTTGAACATTTTTAAATTACTATGTCATATAGTAATAATATACAATATGTAGGTCCTGGCATTGGGAGATAATGGAGGTCCTGTGGTAATATCAGATATGAAGAAGTTAAACTCCTTCAGCTTTAATCTAAAATGGATGTGTTGAAGACAAACTCTATTAGTGTTAAGACTGTCAGAAATTGGATTTTTTTAACTGTTATGGGTATAATCCAAATAAACCTCTATTATATACCCTCCCTAAAGCAGGAAACCACCCCACCAAAAAGGCAGCTCCCACTGCAACAATAATAAAAGAGTCAGAAGCCTTAAAAACTAGAGATAGAATAAAGATACTGTAAAACATTAGTATGAGTTGAAAATCATTTCCTTAAAGTGACTTAGACATATATTGTGAGTTAATTTGTAGTTTGTGCATATTTTTTATTTGTACTGATGGTATGCTGTAAATTTCCAGACTGGAGAGGGCCAAGGAGAGAGTTGGTGATCAGATGGTTGGTGAGTCTTTTATAGACGTGTCACGGAAGGTTGGGAGGGGTCTAGTGAGAGTTTATATGCAGATGTTATTTTCTTGATAGAACAATTGAGCTTGATCCTAAATAATAATTATTTTTTATTTAAAAGTATGTTTTAGGCACAACAATGAGGAACAGTTATGGAGTCCAATATTGTTCCAACATACACAAGTTCATTTATCACTAAGAATGAAGAACTCTACTTTTTGCAGTGTAGTCTTTACATTGCATTTTTTTATTTGGTAGGGCTATATTTATGATATTTCTGTGAAAATTATGACTTCTGAAGAAAACAGAATGCAGTTTTAAGACACATTGGAAATACAACATTTTTATGTGAAACCAACAGATCACAATCCCTTTCTGTTTTCCAATCTACGGGCAAGGGCTGCTCGGGCCTTGAAAGTACACTGAAAAACCAAAGCTCCGACTGGGTGTAAGTCAAAAGAGGAGGAAATTAAGGAAAATAGGATATCCCCAGAACTGATGGACAAGGTATAGGGTGCATTAATCAAGATAGGACACAGTGGGATTTATCAGAAAAAAAGGGAATAGGAACACTGGTTTTCTTGACTTTCATACTTCTTTTTAATGTTCTCTAATTTTTGTAATATAATACTCTGTATTTTTTTTTCATTTTTTTATCTTACCTACTGTGTCACGTTCAATTTGTGTTGCACAAAAATCATTTTCATTCTCACACTCTACTGTTGTATTCCAACAGTTGTCTACATCCGCGGTGACATTACAACTGTAGCAGAACTTGGCATTGCCTAAAACAAAAATTGTGTGTTAAATTATACCAGACAAGGCAAAAAATTCACAGCTATTTATCTATCTACCTAATCTCTAGTCCATTTCCTAAAACTAAATGTCAACAAATAACCCTAAACTTAAATATTATATGTGTAGATGCACAAGATAAATATAAATTCAATCACAAGTTTGAATACTTATTCAATGGTTTCATTGCAAAATAATATTGAAGAAATTAGAAATTAAAAATATGAAGGAACATATGGAATTATGTTTTAAACAAAAACAAAACTCACATGAATATTTTAAATTCTTCAACGTATCCCTCTTTTGTTGATGACAACTTCTCGGAAACTCTGAATTTTTCTAAATGAGACTCAAAGTATTCATCGGCAATGGTTTTCAAATATCAGGTGTGTCTTATTAAGAATTAATTTTTAGAAATTCTTGTCATCCTAAGATGTTTGAGACTATCAGTTGAGCATAGGTAGGGTTGGTATACAGTTCTATACAGTAAGTACCCATTATTTTACTCATTGGCCTAGACATACTATGTCAAGTACCATTTACATAATTAAAAAAGAGTCTTTTCATCATCACACTAAGACATGAAGGTCAATCAGTCTGGAAATTGTATCAAATTTGAAGGCAAACTTCAAGGGAAAAAGGTTTTGCCATAATATGGGCAATGTATCTTTTTATGTGGCTTTGAAAGCAAAATTGATATACACATCATTTCTGCTTGGGTAATGTTTAAATACTCTATGTTGCGTAAAAGAAAAATACAATCTACATGGTCTTAGGAACAGTGTTGACAGCACTGGAACTGTTTGAACACAGGTTTTAAAAACCAGCAGATAACACAGTGGGCACATCAGTGTAAAATCAGAATGAAGCAAGACAATTAACAAAGCTACTCTTAAATTTACTAGAGATATAAACAAAGAATGGGGTTTATTAATACACAATTTAAGATACTGCAAGATATACTGAACATGATAGTTTTAATAAGGTATAATAGAAATAATATAATATAATATAATGCTCCGTGGTTTAGGTGTACACTGGGAATCAGGGCGTAATTTGTACTTTTTCTCCCCTAGGCCAGCTTATTTGTGCTGCCCCTTTCCCCAACTACACTGAACACATAAGGCAATATTAACACTTCCTCATGCCAGTGAACCTCAGGGAAGATGCTACCCTGCCTAGAGTGGGAAAACAAACTATATAGAATGGGAATAAGACACACACTCACAGCTTGGGGAGGGGGGATACTGGGGGTGACAGGACACACAATGTGCCAACCAAGGGTAGTGGGACACATATGGTGCATCCTGGGGAGGTAGGATACACACAAGTAATGTCTCAGGAAAAGGACAGATACAGTAAAGTCTGGGGGTAGGGGGACATACACTGTGCAGAATGAAGTTGAGAAACCACACATAGTGCCAGCTGGGTAAGAGACAAATGGTGCAGATTGTGGATGGCGGAACACACACAAAGTGCATACTGTGGGTGTCAGGACACACACACAGTGCAGTCTAGGGAGAAGAGGGACACAGACAGCCTGGGCTATATTTGAAAGAAATATATATTTACTAGGAAACCTAATGGATCATTGTTTACCTGTGTAAATAATTACCAAAATTACTTCTTCCAAGATCCAAAAGAATAATATAACAGGTAAACACATTAGGAATGAGCAGGTTGAAAGTACATTGTAACCTAGTTTTTGTCCACGTCTGGCAGAGTCCTGATCATCAGGGTGTAATAAAGCCTGGACACCCCAGACCATGTCACCTATGTGAGATTGTTGGATATCACATTTAAAAACCATGGCATTAATAAAAAGGTTGGTCCAACTTTCTGGCTCTAACAGCCTCTCCTCCTCTTGTAAAATGTTACACAGGACTTGTGGTTTATCTTTGGAACTTGTCACCATTATCCTACGGGCCCTAAAAGCTAAAATAAATTATATACCTTACCTTCTAAAATAATTTGTGCTCTATAAATTCTCTAATCCTACAAACTCTGCCATGCACTTTACCAAATCCTGACTTTTTTTATGGCCAAAACTATTGGATAGTAAAAGTTCAGCAGCTCAATAATGAGCCAATGTTTGGTTAAATACAAAAATATCAAAGTTGTTATTTCTGCAAGTAGAACCTAGGGAAGATCTGAGCAACACTAGGA